>NW_028319990.1:665560-998341 GCF_062004578.1 Staurois parvus
CAACATTCACTCACTGACAACATTTACTCACTGACAACATTCACTGACAACATTCACTCACTGACAACATTCACTCTCTGACAACATTCGCTCACTGACAACATTCACTGACAACATTCACTGACAACATTCACTCACTGACAACATTCACTGACAACATTCACTCACTGACAACATTCACTGACAACATTCACTCACTGACAACATTTACTCACTGACAACATTCACTGACAACATTCACTCACTGACAACATTCACTGACAACATTCACTCACTGACAACATTCACTGACAACATTCACTCACTGACAACATTCACTCTCTGACAACATTCGCTCACTGACAACATTCACTGACAACATTCACTGACAACATTCACTCACTGACAACATTCACTGACAACATTCACTCACTGACAACATTTACTCACTGACAACATTCACTGACAACATTCACTCACTGACAACATTCACTGACAACATTCACTCACTGACAACATTCACTCACTGACAACATTCACTGACAACATTCACTCACTGACAACATTCACTGACAACATTCACTCACTGACAACATTCACTGACAACATTCGCTCACTGACAACATTCACTGACAACATTCACTCACTGACAACATTCACTGACAACATTCGCTCACTGACAACATTCACTGACAACATTCACTCTCTGACAACATTCACTCACTGACAACATTCACTGACAACATTCACTCACTGACAACATTCACTGACAACATTCACTCACTGACAACATTCACTGACAACATTCACTCACTGACAACATTCACTCACTGACAACATTCACTGACAACATTCACTCACTGACAACATTCACTCTCTGACAACATTCACTCACTGACAACATTCACTGACAACATTCACTGACAACATTCACTCACTGACAACATTCACTGACAACATTCATTCTCTGACAACATTCACTGACAACATTCACTCACTGACAACATTCACTGACAACATTCACTCACTGACAACATTTACTCACTGACAACATTCACTGACAACATTCACTCACTGACAACATTCACTCTCTGACAACATTCGCTCACTGACAACATTCACTGACAACATTCACTGACAACATTCACTCACTGACAACATTCACTGACAACATTCACTCTCTGACAACATTCACTGACAACATTCACTCACTGACAACATTCACTGACAACATTCACTCACTGACAACATTTACTCACTGACAACATTCACTGACAACATTCACTCACTGACAACATTCACTGACAACATTCACTCACTGACAACATTCACTCACTGACAACATTCACTGACAACATTCACTCACTGACAACATTCACTGACAACATTCACTCACTGACAACATTCACTCTCTGACAACATTCGCTCACTGACAACATTCACTGACAACATTCACTCACTGACAACATTCACTGACAACATTCACTCTCTGACAACATTCACTGACAACATTCACTCACTGACAACATTCACTGACAACATTCACTCACTGACAACATTTACTCACTGACAACATTCACTGACAACATTCACTCACAGACAACATTCACTGACAACATTCACTCACTGACAACATTCACTCACTGACAACATTCACTGACAACATTCACTCACTGACAACATTCACTGACAACATTCACTCACTGACAACATTCACTGACAACATTCACTCTCTGACAACATTCACTCACTGACAACATTCACTGACAACATTCACTCACTGACAACATTCACTGACAACATTCACTCACTGACAACATTCACTCACTGACAACATTCACTGACAACATTCACTCACTGACAACATTCACTGACAACATTCACTCACTGACAACATTCACTGATAACATTCACTCACTGACAACATTCACTCTCTGACAACATTCACTCACTGACAACATTCACTGACAACATTCACTGACAACATTCACTCACTGACAACATTCACTGACAACATTCACTCTCTGACAACATTCACTGACAACATTCACTCACTGACAACATTCACTGACAACATTCACTCACTGACAACATTTACTCACTGACAACATTCCCTGACAACATTCACTCACTGACAACATTCACTCTCTGACAACATTCGCTCACTGACAACATTCACTGACAACATTCACTGACAACATTCACTGACAACATTCACTCACTGACAACATTCACTGACAACATTCACTCTCTGACAACATTCACTGACAACATTCACTCACTGACAACATTCACTGACAACATTCACTCACTGACAACATTTACTCACTGACAACATTCACTGACAACATTCACTCACAGACAACATTCACTGACAACATTCACTCACTGACAACATTCACTGACAACATTCACTCACTGACAACATTCACTGACAACATTCACTCACTGACAACATTCACTGACAACATTCACTCTCTGACAACATTCACTCACTGACAACATTCACTGACAACATTCACTCACTGACAACATTCACTCACTGACAACATTCACTGACAACATTCACTCACTGACAACATTCACTGACAACATTCACTCACTGACAACATTCACTGACAACATTCACTCACTGACAACATTCACTCTCTGACAACATTCACTCACTGACAACATTCACTGACAACATTCACTCACTGACAACATTCACTGACAACATTCACTCTCTGACAACATTCACTCACTGACAACATTCACTGACAACATTCACTCACTGACAACATTCACTGACAACATTCACTCACTGACAACATTCACTCACTGACAACATTCACTGACAACATTCACTCACTGACAACATTCACTGACAACATTCACTCACTGACAACATTCACTGACAACATTCACTCACTGACAACATTCACTGACAACATTCACTCACTGACAACATTCACTCTCTGACAACATTCACTCACTGACAACATTCACTGACAACATTCACTCACTGACAACATTCACTGACAACATTCACTCACTGACAACATTCACTCTCTGACAACATTCGCTCACTGACAACATTCACTGACAACATTCACTGACAACATTCACTCACTGACAACATTCACTGACAACATTCACTCACTGACAACATTCACTGACAACATTCGCTCACTGACAACATTCACTCTCTGACAACATTCACTCACTGACAACATTCACTGACAACATTCACTCACTGACAACATTCACTGACAACATTCACTCACTGACAACATTCACTGACAACATTCACTCACTGACAACATTCACTCACTGACAACATTTACTGACAACATTCACTCACTGACAACATTCACTGACAACATTCACTCACTGACAACATTCACTGACAACATTCACTCACTGACAACATTCACTGACAACATTCACTCACTGACAACATTCACTCTCTGACAACATTCACTCACTGACAACATTTACTGACAACATTCACTCACTGACAACATTCACTGACAACATTCACTCACTGACAACATTCACTCACTGACAACATTCACTGACAACATTCACTCACTGACAACATTCACTGACAACATTCACTCACTGACAACATTCACTCACTGACAACATTCACTGACAACATTCACTCACTGACAACATTCACTGACAACATTCACTCACTGACAACATTCACTGACAACATTTACTCACTGACAACATTCACTGACAACATTCACTCACTGACAACATTCACTCACTGACAACATTCACTGACAACATTCACTCTCTGACAACATTCACTCACTAACAACATTCACTCTCTGACAACATTCACTCACTGACAACATTCACTGACAACATTCACTCTCTGACAACATTCACTCACTGACATCATTCACTCTCTGACAACATTCACTCACTGACAACATTCACTCTCTGACAACATTCACTCACTGACAACATTCACTGACAACATTCACTCTCTGACAACATTCATTCACTGACAACATTAACTGACAACATTCACTCACTGACAACATTCACTCTCTGACAACATTCACTCACTGACAACATTCACTGACAACATTCACTGACAACATTCACTCACTGACAACATTCACTGACAACATTCACTCTCTGACAACATTCACTGACAACATTCACTCACTGACAACATTCACTGACAACATTCACTCACTGACAACATTCACTGACAACATTCACTCACTGACAACATTCACTGACAACATTCACTCACTGACAACATTCACTGACAACATTCGCTCACTGACAACATTCACTGACAACATTCACTCTCTGACAACATTCACTCACTGACAACATTCACTGACAACATTCACTCACTGAGAACATTCACTGACAACATTCACTCACTGACAACATTCACTCACTGACAACATTCACTGACAACATTCACTCACTGACAACATTCACTGACAACATTCGCTCACTGACAACATTCACTGACAACATTCACTCACTGACAACATTCACTGACAACATTCACTCACTGACAACATTCACTCACTGACAACATTCACTGACAACATTCACTCACTGACAACATTCACTGACAACATTCACTCACTGACAACATTCACTGACAACATTCACTCACTGACAACATTCAATCACTGACAACATTCACTCTCTGACAACATTCACTCTCTGACAGCATTCACTGACAACATTCGCTCACTGACAACATTCACTCACTGACAACATTCACTGACAACATTCCCTCACTGACAACATTCACGCACTGACAACATTCACTCTCTGACAACATTCACTCACTGACAACATTCACTGACAACATTCACTGACAACATTCACTCACTGACAACATTCACTGACAACATTCACTCACTGACAACATTCACTCACTGACAACATTCACTGACAACATTCACTCACTGACAACATTCACTGACAACATTCACTCACTGACAACATTCACTGACAACATTCGCTCACTGACAACATTCACTGACAACATTCACTCTCTGACAACATTCACTCACTGACAACATTCACTGACAACATTCACTCACTGACAACATTCACTGACAACATTCACTCACTGACAACATTCACTCACTGACAACATTCACTGACAACATTCACTCATTGACAACATTCACTGACAACATTCACTCACTGACAACATTCACTGACAACATTCACTCACTGACAACATTCACTGACAACATTCACTCACTGACAACATTCACTCTCTGACAACATTCACTCACTGACAACATTCACTGACAACATTCACTCACTGACAACATTCACTGACAACATTCACTCTCTGACAACATTCACTGACAACATTCACTCACTGACAACATTCACTGACAACATTCACTCACTGACAACATTTACTCACTGACAACATTCACTGACAACATTCACTCACTGACAACATTCACTCTCTGACAACATTCGCTCACTGACAACATTCACTGACAACATTCACTCACTGACAACATTCACTGACAACATTCACTCTCTGACAACATTCACTCACTGACAACATTCACTGACAACATTCACTCACTGACAACATTCACTGACAACATTCACTCACTGACAACATTCACTGACAACATTCGCTCACTGACAACATTTACTGACAACATTCACTCTCTGACAACATTCACTCACTGACAACATTCACTGACAACATTCACTCACTGACAACATTCACTGACAACATTCACTCACTGACAACATTCACTGACAACATTCACTCACTGACAACATTCACTCACTGACAACATTCACTGACAACATTCACTCACTGACAACATTCACTGACAACATTCTCTCACTGACAACATTCACTGACAACATTCACTCACTGACAACATTCACTCTCTGACAACATTCACTCACTGACAACATTCACTGACAACATTCACTGACAACATTCACTCACTGACAACATTCACTGACAACATTCACTCACTGACAACATTTACTCACTGACAACATTCACTGACAACATTAACTCACTGACAACATTCACTGACAACATTCACTCACTGACAACATTCACTCACTGACAACATTCACTGACAACATTCACTCACTGACAACATTCACTGACAACATTCACTCACTGACAACATTCACTGACAACATTCACTCTCTGACAACATTCACTCACTGACAACATTCACTGACAACATTCACTCACTGACAACATTCACTGACAACATTCACTCACTGACAACATTCACTGACAACATTCACTCACTGACAACATTCACTGACAACATTCACTCACTGACAACATTCACTGACAACATTCACTCACTGACAACATTCACTGACAACATTCACTCACTGACAACATTCACTCACTGACAACATTCACTGACAACATTCACTCACTGACAACATTCACTGACAACATTCACTCTCTGACAACATTCACTCACTGACAACATTCACTGACAACATTCACTCACTGACAACATTCACTGACAACATTCACTCACTGACAACATTCACTGACAACATTCACTCACTGACAACATTCACTCACTGACAACATTCACTGACAACATTCACTCACTGACAACATTCACTGACAACATTCTCTCACTGACAACATTCACTGACAACATTCACTCACTGACAACATTCACTCTCTGACAACATTCACTCACTGACAACATTCACTGACAACATTCACTGACAACATTCACTCACTGACAACATTCACTGACAACATTAACTCACTGACAACATTCACTGACAACATTCACTCACTGACAACATTCACTCACTGACAACATTCACTGACAACATTCACTCACTGACAACATTCACTGACAACATTCACTCACTGACAACATTCACTGACAACATTCACTCTCTGACAACATTCACTCACTGACAACATTCACTGACAACATTCACTCACTGACAACATTCACTCACTGACAACATTCACTGACAACATTCACTCACTGACAACATTCACTGACAACATTCACTCTCTGACAACATTCACTCACTGACAACATTCACTGACAACATTCACTCACTGACAACATTCACTGACAACATTCACTCACTGACAACATTCACTGACAACATTCACTCACTGACAACATTCACTGACAACATTCACTCACTGACAACATTCACTGACAACATTCACTCACTGACAACATTCACTGACAACATTCACTCACTGACAACATTCACTCACTGACAACATTCACTGACAACATTCACTCACTGACAACATTCACTGACAACATTCACTCACTGACAACATTCACTGACAACATTCACTGACTGACAACATTCACTGACAACATTCACTCACTGACAACATTCACTGACAACATTCATTCACTGACAACATTCACTGACAACATTCACTCACTGACAACATTCACTGACAACATTCACTCACTGACAACATTCACTCTCTGACAACATTCACTCACTGACAACATTCACTGACAACATTCACTCACTGACAACATTCACTGACAACATTCACTCACTGACAACATTCACTCACTGACAACATTCACTGACAACATTCACTCACTGACAACATTCACTGACAACATTCACTCACTGACAACATTCACTGACAACATTCACTGACAACATTCGCTCACTGACAACATTCACTGACAACATTCACTCTCTGACAACATTCACTCACTGACAACATTCACTGACAACATTCACTCACTGACAACATTCACTGACAACATTCACTCACTGACAACATTCACTGACAACATTCACTCACTGACAACATTCACTGACAACATTCACTCACTGACAACATTCACTGACAACATTCACTCACTGACAACATTCACTGACAACATTCACTCACTGACAACATTCACTCTCTGACAACATTCGCTCACTGACAACATTCACTGACAACATTCACTGACAACATTCACTCACTGACAACATTCACTCTCTGACAACATTCACTCACTGACAACATTCACTGACAACATTCACTGACAACATTCACTCACTGACAACATTCACTGACAACATTCACTCTCTGACAACATTCACTCTCTGACAACATTCACTCACTGACAACATTCACTGACAACATTCACTCACTGACAACATTCACTGACAACATTCACTCACTGACAACATTCACTCACTGACAACATTCACTGACAACATTCACTCACTGACAACATTCACTGACAACATTCACTGACAACATTCACTCACTGACAACATTCACTGACAACATTCACTCTCTGACAACATTCACTCTCTGACAACATTCACTCACTGACAACATTCACTGACAACATTTACTCACTGACAACATTCACTGACAACATTCACTCACTGACAACATTCACTGACAACATTCACTCACTGAAACATTCACTCACTGACAACACTGACAACATTCACTCACTGACAACATTCACTGACAACATTCACTCACTGAAACATTCACTGACAACATTCACTCACTGACAACATTCACTGACAACATTCGCTCACTGACAACATTCACTGACAGCATTCACTCTCTGACAACATTCGCTCACTGACAACATTCACTGACAACATTCACTGACAACATTCACTCACTGACAACATTCACTCTCTGACAACATTCACTCACTGACAACATTCACTGACAACATTCACTCTCTGACAACATTCACTGACAACATTCACTCACTGACAACATTCACTGACAACATTCACTCACTGACAACATTCACTGACAACATTCACTCACTGACAACATTTACTCACTGACAACATTCACTGACAACATTCACTGACAACATTCACTCACTGACAACATTCACTGACAACATTCACTCACTGACAACATTCACTCACTGACAACATTCACTGACAACATTCACTCACTGACAACATTCACTGACAACATTCACTCACTGACAACATTCACTCACTGACAACATTCACTGACAACATTCACTCACTGACAACATTCACTGACAACATTCACTCACTGACAACATTCACTGACAACATTCACTCTCTGACAACATTCACTGACAACATTCACTCACTGACAACATTCACTGACAACATTCACTCACTGACAACATTTACTCACTGACAACATTCACTGACAACATTCACTCACTGACAACATTCACTCTCTGACAACATTCGCTCACTGACAACATTCACTGACAACATTCACTGACAACATTCACTCACTGACAACATTCACTGACAACATTCACTCACTGACAACATTCACTGACAACATTCACTCACTGACAACATTCACTGACAACATTCACTCACTGACAACATTCACTGACAACATTCACTCACTGACAACATTCACTGACAACATTCACTCACTGACAACATTCACTCTCTGACAACATTCACTCACTGACAACATTCACTGACAACATTCACTCACTGACAACATTCACTGACAACATTCACTCACTGACAACATTCACTCTCTGACAACATTCGCTCACTGACAACATTCACTGACAACATTCACTCACTGACAACATTTACTCACTGACAACATTCACTGACAACATTCACTCACTGACAACATTCACTCTCTGACAACATTCGCTCACTGACAACATTCACTGACAACATTCACTGACAACATTCACTCACTGACAACATTCACTGACAACATTCACTCACTGACAACATTCACTGACAACATTCACTCACTGACAACATTTACTCACTGACAACATTCACTGACAACATTCACTCACTGACAACATTCACTGACAACATTCACTCACTGACAACATTCACTGACAACATTCGCTCACTGACAACATTCACTGACAACATTCACTCACTGACAACATTCACTGACTGACAACATTCACTGACAACATTCACTCACTGACAACATTCACTGACAACATTCATTCACTGACAACATTCACTGACAACATTCACTCACTGACAACATTCACTGACAACATTCACTCACTGACAACATTCACTGACAACATTCACTCTCTGACAACATTCACTCTCTGACAACATTCACTCACTGACAACATTCACTGACAACATTCACTCACTGACAACATTTACTCACTGACAACATTCACTGACAACATTCACTCACTGACAACATTCACTGACAACATTCACTCACTGACAACATTCACTGACAACATTCACTCACTGACAACATTCACTCTCTGACAACATTCGCTCACTGACAACATTCACTGACAACATTCACTGACAACATTCACTCACTGACAACATTCACTCTCTGACAACATTCACTCACTGACAACATTCACTGACAACATTCACTCTCTGACAACATTCACTGACAACATTCACTCACTGACAACATTCACTGACAACATTCACTCACTGACAACATTCACTGACAACATTCACTCACTGACAACATTCACTGACAACATTCACTCACTGACAACATTCACTGACTGACAACATTCACTGACAACATTCACTCACTGACAACATTCACTGACAACATTCATTCACTGACAACATTCACTGACAACATTCACTCACTGACAACATTCACTGACAACATTCACTCACTGACAACATTCACTCACTGACAACATTCACTGACAACATTCACTCTCTGACAACATTCACTCTCTGACAACATTCACTCACTGACAACATTCACTGACAACATTCACTCACTGACAACATTTACTCACTGACAACATTCACTGACAACATTCACTCACTGACAACATTCACTCTCTGACAACATTCGCTCACTGACAACATTCACTGACAACATTCACTCACTGACAACATTCACTGACAACATTCACTCTCTGACAACATTCACTGACAACATTCACTCACTGACAACATTCACTGACAACATTCACTCACTGACAACATTTACTCACTGACAACATTCACTGACAACATTCACTCACTGACAACATTCACTGACAACATTCACTCACTGAAACATTCACTCACTGACAACACTGACAACATTCACTGACAACATTCACTCACTGACAACATTCACTGACAACATTCACTCACTGACAACATTCACTGACAACATTCACTCACTGACAACATTCACTGACAACATTCGCTCACTGACAACATTCACTGACAACATTCACTCTCTGACAACATTCGCTCACTGACAACATTCACTGACAACATTCACTGACAACATTCACTCACTGACAACATTCACTCTCTGACAACATTCACTCACTGACAACATTCACTGACAACATTCACTCTCTGACAACATTCACTGACAACATTCACTCACTGACAACATTCACTGACAACATTCACTCACTGACAACATTCACTGACAACATTCACTCACTGACAACATTTACTCACTGACAACATTCACTGACAACATTCACTGACAACATTCACTCACTGACAACATTCACTGACAACATTCACTCACTGACAACATTCACTCACTGACAACATTCACTGACAACATTCACTCACTGACAACATTCACTGACAACATTCACTCACTGACAACATTCACTGACAACATTCACTCACTGACAACATTCACTGACAACATTCACTCACTGACAACATTCACTCTCTGACAACATTCACTCACTGACAACATTCACTGACAACATTCACTGACAACATTCACTCACTGACAACATTCACTGACAACATTCACTCTCTGACAACATTCACTGACAACATTCACTCACTGACAACATTCACTGACAACATTCACTCACTGACAACATTTACTCACTGACAACATTCACTGACAACATTCACTCACTGACAACATTCACTCTCTGACAACATTCGCTCACTGACAACATTCACTGACAACATTCACTGACAACATTCACTCACTGACAACATTCACTGACAACATTCACTCACTGACAACATTCACTGACAACATTCACTCACTGACAACATTCACTGACAACATTCACTCACTGACAACATTCACTGACAACATTCACTCACTGACAACATTCACTGACAGCATTCACTCTCTGACAACATTCGCTCACTGACAACATTCACTGACAACATTCACTGACAACATTCACTCACTGACAACATTCACTCTCTGACAACATTCACTCACTGACAACATTCACTGACAACATTCACTCTCTGACAACATTCACTGACAACATTCACTCACTGACAACATTCACTGACAACATTCACTCACTGACAACATTCACTGACAACATTCACTCACTGACAACATTTACTCACTGACAACATTCACTGACAACATTCACTGACAACATTCACTCACTGACAACATTCACTGACAACATTCACTCACTGACAACATTCACTCACTGACAACATTCACTGACAACATTCACTCACTGACAACATTCACTGACAACATTCACTCACTGACAACATTCACTCACTGACAACATTCACTGACAACATTCACTCACTGACAACATTCACTGACAACATTCACTCACTGACAACATTCACTGACAACATTCACTCTCTGACAACATTCACTGACAACATTCACTCACTGACAACATTCACTGACAACATTCACTCACTGACAACATTTACTCACTGACAACATTCACTGACAACATTCACTCACTGACAACATTCACTCTCTGACAACATTCGCTCACTGACAACATTCACTGACAACATTCACTGACAACATTCACTCACTGACAACATTCACTGACAACATTCACTCACTGACAACATTCACTGACAACATTCACTCACTGACAACATTCACTGACAACATTCACTCACTGACAACATTCACTGACAACATTCACTCACTGACAACATTCACTGACAACATTCACTCACTGACAACATTCACTCTCTGACAACATTCACTCACTGACAACATTCACTGACAACATTCACTCACTGACAACATTCACTGACAACATTCACTCACTGACAACATTCACTCTCTGACAACATTCGCTCACTGACAACATTCACTGACAACATTCACTCACTGACAACATTTACTCACTGACAACATTCACTGACAACATTCACTCACTGACAACATTCACTCTCTGACAACATTCGCTCACTGACAACATTCACTGACAACATTCACTGACAACATTCACTCACTGACAACATTCACTGACAACATTCACTCACTGACAACATTCACTGACAACATTCACTCACTGACAACATTTACTCACTGACAACATTCACTGACAACATTCACTCACTGACAACATTCACTGACAACATTCACTCACTGACAACATTCACTGACAACATTCGCTCACTGACAACATTCACTGACAACATTCACTCACTGACAACATTCACTGACTGACAACATTCACTGACAACATTCACTCACTGACAACATTCACTGACAACATTCATTCACTGACAACATTCACTGACAACATTCACTCACTGACAACATTCACTGACAACATTCACTCACTGACAACATTCACTGACAACATTCACTCTCTGACAACATTCACTCTCTGACAACATTCACTCACTGACAACATTCACTGACAACATTCACTCACTGACAACATTTACTCACTGACAACATTCACTGACAACATTCACTCACTGACAACATTCACTGACAACATTCACTCACTGACAACATTCACTGACAACATTCACTCACTGACAACATTCACTCTCTGACAACATTCGCTCACTGACAACATTCACTGACAACATTCACTGACAACATTCACTCACTGACAACATTCACTCTCTGACAACATTCACTCACTGACAACATTCACTGACAACATTCACTCTCTGACAACATTCACTGACAACATTCACTCACTGACAACATTCACTGACAACATTCACTCACTGACAACATTCACTGACAACATTCACTCACTGACAACATTCACTGACAACATTCACTCACTGACAACATTCACTGACTGACAACATTCACTGACAACATTCACTCACTGACAACATTCACTGACAACATTCATTCACTGACAACATTCACTGACAACATTCACTCACTGACAACATTCACTGACAACATTCACTCACTGACAACATTCACTCACTGACAACATTCACTGACAACATTCACTCTCTGACAACATTCACTCTCTGACAACATTCACTCACTGACAACATTCACTGACAACATTCACTCACTGACAACATTTACTCACTGACAACATTCACTGACAACATTCACTCACTGACAACATTCACTCTCTGACAACATTCGCTCACTGACAACATTCACTGACAACATTCACTCACTGACAACATTCACTGACAACATTCACTCTCTGACAACATTCACTGACAACATTCACTCACTGACAACATTCACTGACAACATTCACTCACTGACAACATTTACTCACTGACAACATTCACTGACAACATTCACTCACTGACAACATTCACTGACAACATTCACTCACTGAAACATTCACTCACTGACAACACTGACAACATTCACTGACAACATTCACTCACTGACAACATTCACTGACAACATTCACTCACTGACAACATTCACTGACAACATTCACTCACTGACAACATTCACTGACAACATTCGCTCACTGACAACATTCACTGACAACATTCACTCTCTGACAACATTCGCTCACTGACAACATTCACTGACAACATTCACTGACAACATTCACTCACTGACAACATTCACTCTCTGACAACATTCACTCACTGACAACATTCACTGACAACATTCACTCTCTGACAACATTCACTGACAACATTCACTCACTGACAACATTCACTGACAACATTCACTCACTGACAACATTCACTGACAACATTCACTCACTGACAACATTTACTCACTGACAACATTCACTGACAACATTCACTGACAACATTCACTCACTGACAACATTCACTGACAACATTCACTCACTGACAACATTCACTCACTGACAACATTCACTGACAACATTCACTCACTGACAACATTCACTGACAACATTCACTCACTGACAACATTCACTGACAACATTCACTCACTGACAACATTCACTGACAACATTCACTCACTGACAACATTCACTCTCTGACAACATTCACTCACTGACAACATTCACTGACAACATTCACTGACAACATTCACTCACTGACAACATTCACTGACAACATTCACTCTCTGACAACATTCACTGACAACATTCACTCACTGACAACATTCACTGACAACATTCACTCACTGACAACATTTACTCACTGACAACATTCACTGACAACATTCACTCACTGACAACATTCACTCTCTGACAACATTCGCTCACTGACAACATTCACTGACA
This sequence comes from Staurois parvus, assembly GCF_062004578.1. Taxonomy (NCBI): domain Eukaryota; kingdom Metazoa; phylum Chordata; class Amphibia; order Anura; family Ranidae; genus Staurois; species Staurois parvus. The sequence goes on from NW_028319990.1 coordinate 680,914, forward strand.
ACATTCACTGACAACATTCACTCACTGACAACATTCACTGACAACATTCACTCACTGACAACATTCACTGACAACATTCACTCACTGACAACATTCACTGACAACATTCACTCACTGACAACATTCACTGACAACATTCACTCACTGACAACATTCACTGACAACATTCACTCACTGACAACATTCACTCTCTGACAACATTCACTCACTGACAACATTCACTGACAACATTCACTCACTGACAACATTCACTGACAACATTCACTCACTGACAACATTCACTCTCTGACAACATTCGCTCACTGACAACATTCACTGACAACATTCACTGACAACATTCACTCACTGACAACATTCACTGACAACATTCACTCACTGACAACATTTACTCACTGACAACATTCACTGACAACATTCACTCACTGACAACATTCACTGACAACATTCACTCACTGACAACATTCACTCACTGACAACATTCACTGACAACATTCACTCACTGACAACATTCACTGACAACATTCACTCACTGACAACATTCACTGACAACATTCACTCACTGACAACATTCACTGACAACATTCACTCACTGACAACATTCACTCACTGACAACATTCACTGACAACATTCACTCACTGACAACATTCACTGACAACATTCACTCACTGACAACATTCACTGACAACATTCACTCACTGACAACATTCACTCTCTGACAACATTCACTCACTGACAACATTCACTGACAACATTCACTGACAACATTCACTCACTGACAACATTCACTGACAACATTCATTCTCTGACAACATTCACTGACAACATTCACTCACTGACAACATTCACTGACAACATTCACTCACTGACAACATTTACTCACTGACAACATTCACTGACAACATTCACTCTCTGACAACATTCGCTCACTGACAACATTCACTGACAACATTCACTGACAACATTCACTCACTGACAACATTCACTGACAACATTCACTCACTGACAACATTCACTGACAACATTCACTCACTGACAACATTCACTGACAACATTCACTCACTGACAACATTTACTCACTGACAACATTCACTGACAACATTCACTCACTGACAACATTCACTGACAACATTCACTCACTGACAACATTCACTGACAACATTCACTCACTGACAACATTCACTCTCTGACAACATTCGCTCACTGACAACATTCACTGACAACATTCACTGACAACATTCACTCACTGACAACATTCACTCTCTGACAACATTCACTCACTGACAACATTCACTGACAACATTCACTCTCTGACAACATTCACTGACAACATTCACTCACTGACAACATTCACTGACAACATTCACTCACTGACAACATTCACTGACAACATTCACTCACTGACAACATTCACTGACAACATTCACTCACTGACAACATTCACTGACTGACAACATTCACTGACAACATTCACTCACTGACAACATTCACTGACAACATTCATTCACTGACAACATTCACTGACAACATTCACTCACTGACAACATTCACTGACAACATTCACTCACTGACAACATTCACTCACTGACAACATTCACTGACAACATTCACTCACTGACAACATTTACTCACTGACAACATTCACTGACAACATTCACTCACTGACAACATTCACTCTCTGACAACATTCGCTCACTGACAACATTCACTGACAACATTCACTCTCTGACAACATTCACTGACAACATTCACTCACTGACAACATTCACTGACAACATTCACTCACTGACAACATTTACTCACTGACAACATTCACTGACAACATTCACTCACTGACAACATTCACTGACAACATTCACTCACTGAAACATTCACTCACTGACAACACTGACAACATTCACTGACAACATTCACTCACTGACAACATTCACTGACAACATTCACTCACTGACAACATTCACTGACAACATTCACTCACTGACAACATTCACTGACAACATTCGCTCACTGACAACATTCACTGACAACATTCACTCTCTGACAACATTCGCTCACTGACAACATTCACTGACAACATTCACTGACAACATTCACTCACTGACAACATTCACTCTCTGACAACATTCACTCACTGACAACATTCACTGACAACATTCACTCTCTGACAACATTCACTGACAACATTCACTCACTGACAACATTCACTGACAACATTCACTCACTGACAACATTCACTGACAACATTCACTCACTGACAACATTTACTCACTGACAACATTCACTGACAACATTCACTGACAACATTCACTCACTGACAACATTCACTGACAACATTCACTCACTGACAACATTCACTCACTGACAACATTCACTGACAACATTCACTCACTGACAACATTCACTGACAACATTCATTCACTGACAACATTCACTGACAACATTCACTCACTGACAACATTCACTGACAACATTCACTCACTGACAACATTCACTCTCTGACAACATTCACTCACTGACAACATTCACTGACAACATTCACTGACAACATTCACTCACTGACAACATTCACTGACAACATTCACTCTCTGACAACATTCACTGACAACATTCACTCACTGACAACATTCACTGACAACATTCACTCACTGACAACATTCACTGACAACATTCGCTCACTGACAACATTCACTGACAACATTCACTCACTGACAACATTCACTCACTGACAACATTCACTGACAACATTCGCTCACTGACAACATTCACTGACAACATTCACTCTCTGACAACATTCACTCACTGACAACATTCACTGACAACATTCACTCACTGACAACATTCACTGACAACATTCACTCACTGACAACATTCACTGACAACATTCACTCACTGACAACATTCACTCACTGACAACATTCACTCACTGACAACATTCACTGACAACATTCACTCACTGACAACATTCACTGACAACATTCACTCACTGACAACATTCACTCTCTGACAACATTCACTCACTGACAACATTCACTGACAACATTCACTGACAACATTCACTCACTGACAACATTCACTGACAACATTCATTCTCTGACAACATTCACTGACAACATTCACTGACAACATTCACTCACTGACATTTACTCACTGACAACATTCACTGACAACATTCACTCACTGACAACATTCACTCTCTGACAACATTCGCTCACTGACAACATTCACTGACAACATTCACTGACAACATTCACTCACTGACAACATTCACTGACAACATTCACTCACTGACAACATTCACTGACAACATTCACTCACTGACAACATTTACTCACTGACAACATTCACTGACAACATTCACTCACTGACAACATTCACTGACAACATTCACTCACTGACAACATTCACTGACAACATTCACTCACTGACAACATTCACTCTCTGACAACATTCGCTCACTGACAACATTCACTGACAACATTCACTGACAACATTCACTCACTGACAACATTCACTGACAACATTCACTCACTGACAACATTTACTCACTGACAACATTCACTGACAACATTCACTCACTGACAACATTCACTGACAACATTCACTCACTGACAACATTCACTCACTGACAACATTCACTGACAACATTCACTCACTGACAACATTCACTGACAACATTCACTCACTGACAACATTCACTGACAACATTCACTCACTGACAACATTCACTGACAACATTCACTCACTGACAACATTCACTCACTGACAACATTCACTGACAACATTCACTCACTGACAACATTCACTGACAACATTCACTCACTGACAACATTCACTGACAACATTCACTCACTGACAACATTCACTCTCTGACAACATTCACTCACTGACAACATTCACTGACAACATTCACTGACAACATTCACTCACTGACAACATTCACTGACAACATTCATTCTCTGACAACATTCACTGACAACATTCACTCACTGACAACATTCACTGACAACATTCACTCACTGACAACATTTACTCACTGACAACATTCACTGACAACATTCACTCTCTGACAACATTCGCTCACTGACAACATTCACTGACAACATTCACTGACAACATTCACTCACTGACAACATTCACTGACAACATTCACTCACTGACAACATTCACTGACAACATTCACTCACTGACAACATTTACTCACTGACAACATTCACTGACAACATTCACTCACTGACAACATTCACTGACAACATTCACTCACTGACAACATTCACTGACAACATTCACTCACTGACAACATTCACTCTCTGACAACATTCGCTCACTGACAACATTCACTGACAACATTCACTGACAACATTCACTCACTGACAACATTCACTCTCTGACAACATTCACTCACTGACAACATTCACTGACAACATTCACTCACTGACAACATTTACTCACTGACAACATTCACTGACAACATTCACTCACTGACAACATTCACTGACAACATTCACTCACTGACAACATTCACTGACAACATTCACTCACTGACAACATTCACTCTCTGACAACATTCGCTCACTGACAACATTCACTGACAACATTCACTGACAACATTCACTCACTGACAACATTCACTCTCTGACAACATTCACTCACTGACAACATTCACTGACAACATTCACTCACTGACAACATTCACTGACAACATTCACTCACTGACAACATTCACTGACAACATTCACTCACTGACAACATTCACTGACTGACAACATTCACTGACAACATTCACTCACTGACAACATTCACTGACAACATTCATTCACTGACAACATTCACTGACAACATTCACTCACTGACAACATTCACTGACAACATTCACTCACTGACAACATTCACTCACTGACAACATTCACTGACAACATTCACTCTCTGACAACATTCACTCTCTGACAACATTCACTCACTGACAACATTCACTGACAACATTCACTCACTGACAACATTTACTCACTGACAACATTCACTGACAACATTCACTCACTGACAACATTCACTCTCTGACAACATTCGCTCACTGACAACATTCACTGACAACATTCACTCACTGACAACATTCACTGACAACATTCACTCTCTGACAACATTCACTGACAACATTCACTCACTGACAACATTCACTGACAACATTCACTCACTGACAACATTTACTCACTGACAACATTCACTGACAACATTCACTCACTGACAACATTCACTGACAACATTCACTCACTGAAACATTCACTCACTGACAACACTGACAACATTCACTGACAACATTCACTCACTGACAACATTCACTGACAACATTCACTCACTGACAACATTCACTGACAACATTCACTCACTGACAACATTCACTGACAACATTCGCTCACTGACAACATTCACTGACAACATTCACTCTCTGACAACATTCGCTCACTGACAACATTCACTGACAACATTCACTGACAACATTCACTCACTGACAACATTCACTCTCTGACAACATTCACTCACTGACAACATTCACTGACAACATTCACTTTCTGACAACATTCACTGACAACATTCACTCACTGACAACATTCACTGACAACATTCACTCACTGACAACATTCACTGACAACATTCACTCACTGACAACATTTACTCACTGACAACATTCACTGACAACATTCACTGACAACATTCACTCACTGACAACATTCACTGACAACATTCACTCACTGACAACATTCACTCACTGACAACATTCACTGACAACATTCACTCACTGACAACATTCACTGACAACATTCACTCACTGACAACATTCACTGACAACATTCACTCACTGACAACATTCACTGACAACATTCACTCACTGACAACATTCACTCTCTGACAACATTCACTCACTGACAACATTCACTGACAACATTCACTGACAACATTCACTCACTGACAACATTCACTGACAACATTCACTCTCTGACAACATTCACTGACAACATTCACTCACTGACAACATTCACTGACAACATTCACTCACTGACAACATTTACTCACTGACAACATTCACTGACAACATTCACTCACTGACAACATTCACTCTCTGACAACATTCGCTCACTGACAACATTCACTGACAACATTCACTGACAACATTCACTCACTGACAACATTCACTGACAACATTCACTCACTGACAACATTCACTGACAACATTCACTCACTGACAACATTCACTGACAACATTCACTCACTGACAACATTCACTGACAACATTCACTCACTGACAACATTCACTGACAACATTCACTCACTGACAACATTCACTCTCTGACAACATTCACTCACTGACAACATTCACTGACAACATTCACTCACTGACAACATTCACTGACAACATTCACTCACTGATAACATTCACTGACAACATTCACTCACTGACAACATTCACTGACAACATTCACTCACTGACAACATTCACTGACAACATTCACTCACTGACAACATTCACTCTCTGACAACATTCACTCACTGACAACATTCACTGACAACATTCACTCACTGACAACATTCACTGACAACATTCACTCACTGACAACATTCACTCTCTGACAACATTCGCTCACTGACAACATTCACTGACAACATTCACTGACAACATTCACTCACTGACAACATTCACTGACAACATTCACTCACTGACAACATTTACTCACTGACAACATTCACTGACAACATTCACTCACTGACAACATTCACTGACAACATTCACTCACTGACAACATTCACTCACTGACAACATTCACTGACAACATTCACTCACTGACAACATTCACTGACAACATTCACTCACTGACAACATTCACTGACAACATTCACTCTCTGACAACATTCACTGACAACATTCACTCACTGACAACATTCACTGACAACATTCACTCACTGACAACATTCACTGACAACATTCACTCACTGACAACATTCACTGACAACATTCACTCACTGACAACATTCACTGACTGACAACATTCACTGACAACATTCACTCACTGACAACATTCACTGACAACATTCACTGACAACATTCACTGACAACATTCACTCACTGACAACATTCACTGACAACATTCACTCACTGACAACATTCACTCTCTGACAACATTCACTCACTGACAACATTCACTGACAACATTCACTCACTGACAACATTCACTGACAACATTCACTCACTGACAACATTCACTCACTGACAACATTCACTGACAACATTCACTCACTGACAACATTCACTCTCTGACAACATTCACTCACTGACAACATTCACTGACAACATTCACTCACTGACAACATTCACTGACAACATTCACTCACTGACAACATTCACTCTCTGACAACATTCACTCACTGACAACATTCACTGACAACATTCACTCACTGACAACATTCACTGACAACATTCACTCACTGACAACATTCACTCACTGACAACATTCACTGACAACATTCACTCACTGACAACATTCACTGACAACATTCACTCACTGACAACATTCACTGACAACATTCACTCACTGACAACATTCACTCTCTGACAACATTCACTCACTGACAACATTCACTGACAACATTCACTGACAACATTCACTCACTGACAACATTCACTGACAACATTCATTCTCTGACAACATTCACTGACAACATTCACTCACTGACAACATTCACTGACAACATTCACTCACTGACAACATTTACTCACTGACAACATTCACTGACAACATTCACTCACTGACAACATTCACTCTCTGACAACATTCGCTCACTGACAACATTCACTGACAACATTCACTGACAACATTCACTCACTGACAACATTCACTGACAACATTCACTCACTGACAACATTCACTGACAACATTCGCTCACTGACAACATTCACTCTCTGACAACATTCACTCACTGACAACATTCACTGACAACATTCACTCACTGACAACATTCACTGACAACATTCACTCACTGACAACATTCACTGACAACATTCACTCACTGACAACATTCACTCACTGACAACATTTACTGACAACATTCACTCACTGACAACATTCACTGACAACATTCACTCACTGACAACATTCACTGACAACATTCACTCACTGACAACATTCACTGACAACATTCACTCACTGACAACATTCACTCTCTGACAACATTCACTCACTGACAACATTTACTGACAACATTCACTCACTGACAACATTCACTGACAACATTCACTCACTGACAACATTCACTCACTGACAACATTCACTGACAACATTCACTCACTGACAACATTCACTGACAACATTCACTCACTGACAACATTCACTCACTGACAACATTCACTGACAACATTCACTCACTGACAACATTCACTGACAACATTCACTCACTGACAACATTCACTGACAACATTTACTCACTGACAACATTCACTGACAACATTCACTCACTGACAACATTCACTCACTGACAACATTCACTCACTGACAACATTCACTCTCTGACAACATTCACTCACTGACAACATTCACTCTCTGACAACATTCACTCACTGACAACATTCACTGACAACATTCACTCTCTGACAACATTCACTCACTGACATCATTCACTCTCTGACAACATTCACTCACTGACAACATTCACTCTCTGACAACATTCACTCACTGACAACATTCACTGACAACATTCACTCTCTGACAACATTCATTCACTGACAACATTAACTGACAACATTCACTCACTGACAACATTCACTCTCTGACAACATTCACTCACTGACAACATTCACTGACAACATTCACTGACAACATTCACTCACTGACAACATTCACTGACAACATTCACTCTCTGACAACATTCACTGACAACATTCACTCACTGACAACATTCACTGACAACATTCACTCACTGACAACATTCACTGACAACATTCACTCACTGACAACATTCACTGACAACATTCACTCACTGACAACATTCACTGACAACATTCGCTCACTGACAACATTCACTGCCAACATTCACTCTCTGACAACATTCACTCACTGACAACATTCACTGACAACATTCACTCACTGAGAACATTCACTGACAACATTCACTCACTGACAACATTCACTCACTGACAACATTCACTGACAACATTCACTCACTGACAACATTCACTGACAACATTCGCTCACTGACAACATTCACTGACAACATTCACTCACTGACAACATTCACTGACAACATTCACTCACTGACAACATTCACTGACAACATTCACTCACTGACAACATTCACTCTCTGACAACATTCGCTCACTGACAACATTCACTGACAACATTCACTCACTGACAACATTCACTGACAACATTCACTCTCTGACAACATTCACTGACAACATTCACTCACTGACAACATTCACTGACAACATTCACTCACTGACAACATTTACTCACTGACAACATTCACTGACAACATTCACTCACAGACAACATTCACTGACAACATTCACTCACTGACAACATTCACTCACTGACAACATTCACTGACAACATTCACTCACTGACAACATTCACTGACAACATTCACTCACTGACAACATTCACTGACAACATTCACTCTCTGACAACATTCACTCACTGACAACATTCACTGACAACATTCACTCACTGACAACATTCACTGACAACATTCACTCACTGACAACATTCACTCACTGACAACATTCACTGACAACATTCACTCACTGACAACATTCACTGACAACATTCACTCACTGACAACATTCACTGATAACATTCACTCACTGACAACATTCACTCTCTGACAACATTCACTCACTGACAACATTCACTGACAACATTCACTGACAACATTCACTCACTGACAACATTCACTGACAACATTCACTCTCTGACAACATTCACTGACAACATTCACTCACTGACAACATTCACTGACAACATTCACTCACTGACAACATTTACTCACTGACAACATTCCCTGACAACATTCACTCACTGACAACATTCACTCTCTGACAACATTCGCTCACTGACAACATTCACTGACAACATTCACTGACAACATTCACTGACAACATTCACTCACTGACAACATTCACTGACAACATTCACTCTCTGACAACATTCACTGACAACATTCACTCACTGACAACATTCACTGACAACATTCACTCACTGACAACATTTACTCACTGACAACATTCACTGACAACATTCACTCACAGACAACATTCACTGACAACATTCACTCACTGACAACATTCACTGACAACATTCACTCACTGACAACATTCACTGACAACATTCACTCACTGACAACATTCACTGACAACATTCACTCTCTGACAACATTCACTCACTGACAACATTCACTGACAACATTCACTCACTGACAACATTCACTCACTGACAACATTCACTGACAACATTCACTCACTGACAACATTCACTGACAACATTCACTCACTGACAACATTCACTGACAACATTCACTCACTGACAACATTCACTCTCTGACAACATTCACTCACTGACAACATTCACTGACAACATTCACTCACTGACAACATTCACTGACAACATTCACTCTCTGACAACATTCACTCACTGACAACATTCACTGACAACATTCACTCACTGACAACATTCACTGACAACATTCACTCACTGACAACATTCACTCACTGACAACATTCACTGACAACATTCACTCACTGACAACATTCACTGACAACATTCACTCACTGACAACATTCACTGACAACATTCACTCACTGACAACATTCACTGACAACATTCACTCACTGACAACATTCACTCTCTGACAACATTCACTCACTGACAACATTCACTGACAACATTCACTCACTGACAACATTCACTGACAACATTCACTCACTGACAACATTCACTCTCTGACAACATTCGCTCACTGACAACATTCACTGACAACATTCACTGACAACATTCACTCACTGACAACATTCACTGACAACATTCACTCACTGACAACATTCACTGACAACATTCGCTCACTGACAACATTCACTCTCTGACAACATTCACTCACTGACAACATTCACTGACAACATTCACTCACTGACAACATTCACTGACAACATTCACTCACTGACAACATTCACTGACAACATTCACTCACTGACAACATTCACTCACTGACAACATTTACTGACAACATTCACTCACTGACAACATTCACTGACAACATTCACTCACTGACAACATTCACTGACAACATTCACTCACTGACAACATTCACTGACAACATTCACTCACTGACAACATTCACTCTCTGACAACATTCACTCACTGACAACATTTACTGACAACATTCACTCACTGACAACATTCACTGACAACATTCACTCACTGACAACATTCACTCACTGACAACATTCACTGACAACATTCACTCACTGACAACATTCACTGACAACATTCACTCACTGACAACATTCACTCACTGACAACATTCACTGACAACATTCACTCACTGACAACATTCACTGACAACATTCACTCACTGACAACATTCACTGACAACATTTACTCACTGACAACATTCACTGACAACATTCACTCACTGACAACATTCACTCACTGACAACATTCACTGACAACATTCACTCTCTGACAACATTCACTCACTAACAACATTCACTCTCTGACAACATTCACTCACTGACAACATTCACTGACAACATTCACTCTCTGACAACATTCACTCACTGACATCATTCACTCTCTGACAACATTCACTCACTGACAACATTCACTCTCTGACAACATTCACTCACTGACAACATTCACTGACAACATTCACTCTCTGACAACATTCATTCACTGACAACATTAACTGACAACATTCACTCACTGACAACATTCACTCTCTGACAACATTCACTCACTGACAACATTCACTGACAACATTCACTGACAACATTCACTCACTGACAACATTCACTGACAACATTCACTCTCTGACAACATTCACTGACAACATTCACTCACTGACAACATTCACTGACAACATTCACTCACTGACAACATTCACTGACAACATTCACTCACTGACAACATTCACTGACAACATTCACTCACTGACAACATTCACTGACAACATTCGCTCACTGACAACATTCACTGACAACATTCACTCTCTGACAACATTCACTCACTGACAACATTCACTGACAACATTCACTCACTGAGAACATTCACTGACAACATTCACTCACTGACAACATTCACTCACTGACAACATTCACTGACAACATTCACTCACTGACAACATTCACTGACAACATTCGCTCACTGACAACATTCACTGACAACATTCACTCACTGACAACATTCACTGACAACATTCACTCACTGACAACATTCACTCACTGACAACATTCACTGACAACATTCACTCACTGACAACATTCACTGACAACATTCACTCACTGACAACATTCACTGACAACATTCACTCACTGACAACATTCAATCACTGACAACATTCACTCTCTGACAACATTCACTCTCTGACAGCATTCACTGACAACATTCGCTCACTGACAACATTCACTCACTGACAACATTCACTGACAACATTCCCTCACTGACAACATTCACGCACTGACAACATTCACTCTCTGACAACATTCACTCACTGACAACATTCACTGACAACATTCACTGACAACATTCACTCACTGACAACATTCACTGACAACATTCACTCACTGACAACATTCACTCACTGACAACATTCACTGACAACATTCACTCACTGACAACATTCACTGACAACATTCACTCACTGACAACATTCACTGACAACATTCGCTCACTGACAACATTCACTGACAACATTCACTCTCTGACAACATTCACTCACTGACAACATTCACTGACAACATTCACTCACTGACAACATTCACTGACAACATTCACTCACTGACAACATTCACTCACTGACAACATTCACTGACAACATTCACTCATTGACAACATTCACTGACAACATTCACTCACTGACAACATTCACTGACAACATTCACTCACTGACAACATTCACTGACAACATTCACTCACTGACAACATTCACTCTCTGACAACATTCACTCACTGACAACATTCACTGACAACATTCACTCACTGACAACATTCACTGACAACATTCACTCTCTGACAACATTCACTGACAACATTCACTCACTGACAACATTCACTGACAACATTCACTCACTGACAACATTTACTCACTGACAACATTCACTGACAACATTCACTCACTGACAACATTCACTCTCTGACAACATTCGCTCACTGACAACATTCACTGACAACATTCACTCACTGACAACATTCACTGACAACATTCACTCTCTGACAACATTCACTGACAACATTTACTCACTGACAACATTCACTCACTGACAACATTCACTCACTGACAACATTCACTGACAACATTCACTCACTGACAACATTCACTCACAACATTCACTCACTGACAACATTCACTGACAACATTCACTCACTGACAACATTCACTCACTGACAACATTCACTGACAACATTCACTCACTGACAACATTCACTGACAACATTCGCTCACTGACAACATTTACTGACAACATTCACTCTCTGACAACATTCACTCACTGACAACATTCACTGACAACATTCACTCACTGACAACATTCACTGACAACATTCACTCACTGACAACATTCACTGACAACATTCACTCACTGACAACATTCACTCACTGACAACATTCACTGACAACATTCACTCACTGACAACATTCACTGACAACATTCTCTCACTGACAACATTCACTGACAACATTCACTCACTGACAACATTCACTCTCTGACAACATTCACTCACTGACAACATTCACTGACAACATTCACTGACAACATTCACTCACTGACAACATTCACTGACAACATTCACTCACTGACAACATTTACTCACTGACAACATTCACTGACAACATTCACTCACTGACAACATTCACTGACAACATTCACTCACTGACAACATTCACTCACTGACAACATTCACTGACAACATTCACTCACTGACAACATTCACTGACAACATTCACTCACTGACAACATTCACTCACTGACAACATTCACTGACAACATTCACTCTCTGACAACATTCACTCACTGACAACATTCACTGACAACATTCACTCACTGACAACATTCACTGACAACATTCACTCACTGACAACATTCACTGACAACATTCACTCACTGACAACATTCACTGACAACATTCACTCACTGACAACATTCACTCACTGACAACATTCACTGACAACATTCACTCACTGACAACATTCACTGACAACATTCACTCACTGACAACATTCACTGACAACATTCATTCACTGACAACATTCACTGACAACATTCACTCACTGACAACATTCACTGACAACATTCACTCACTGACAACATTCACTGACTGACAACATTCACTGACAACATTCACTCACTGACAACATTCACTGACAACATTCATTCACTGACAACATTCACTGACAACATTCACTCACTGACAACATTCACTGACAACATTCACTCACTGACAACATTCACTCTCTGACAACATTCACTCACTGACAACATTCACTGACAACATTCACTCACTGACAACATTCACTGACAACATTCACTCACTGACAACATTCACTCACTGACAACATTCACTGACAACATTCACTCACTGACAACATTCACTGACAACATTCACTCACTGACAACATTCACTGACAACATTCACTCACTGACAACATTCACTGACAACATTCACTCACTGACAACATTCACTCACTGACAACATTCACTGACAACATTCACTCACTGACAACATTCACTGACAACATTCACTCACTGACAACATTCACTCACTGACAACATTCACTGACAACATTCACTCACTGACAACATTCACTGACAACATTCACTGACAACATTCGCTCACTGACAACATTCACTGACAACATTCACTCTCTGACAACATTCACTCACTGACAACATTCACTGACAACATTCACTCACTGACAACATTCACTGACAACATTCACTCACTGACAACATTCACTGACAACATTCACTCACTGACAACATTCACTGACAACATTCACTCACTGACAACATTCACTGACAACATTCACTCACTGACAACATTCACTCTCTGACAACATTCGCTCACTGACAACATTCACTGACAACATTCACTGACAACATTCACTCACTGACAACATTCACTCTCTGACAACATTCAGTCACTGACAACATTCACTGACAACATTCACTGACAACATTCACTCACTGACAACATTCACTGACAACATTCACTCTCTGACAACATTCACTCTCTGACAACATTCACTCACTGACAACATTCACTGACAACATTCACTCACTGACAACATTTACTCACTGACAACATTCACTGACAACATTCACTCACTGACAACATTCACTCTCTGACAACATTCGCTCACTGACAACATTCACTGACAACATTCACTGACAACATTCACTCACTGACAACATTCACTGACAACATTCACTCTCTGACAACATTCACTGACAACATTCACTCACTGACAACATTCACTGACAACATTCACTCACTGACAACATTTACTCACTGACAACATTCACTGACAACATTCACTCACTGACAACATTCACTGACAACATTCACTCACTGAAACATTCACTCACTGACAACACTGACAACATTCACTGACAACATTCACTCACTGACAACATTCACTGACAACATTCACTCACTGACAACATTCACTGACAACATTCACTCACTGACAACATTCACTGACAACATTCGCTCACTGACAACATTCACTGACAACATTCACTCACTGACAACATTCACTCACTGACAACATTCACTGACAACATTCACTCACTGACAACATTCACTGACAACATTCACTGACAACATTCGCTCACTGACAACATTCACTGACAACATTCACTCTCTGACAACATTCACTCACTGACAACATTCACTGACAACATTCACTCACTGACAACATTCACTGACAACATTCACTCACTGACAACATTCACTGACAACATTCACTCACTGACAACATTCACTGACAACATTCACTCACTGACAACATTCACTGACAACATTCACTCACTGACAACATTCACTGACAACATTCACTCACTGACAACATTCACTCTCTGACAACATTCGCTCACTGACAACATTCACTGACAACATTCACTGACAACATTCACTCACTGACAACATTCACTCTCTGACAACATTCACTCACTGACAACATTCACTGACAACATTCACTGACAACATTCACTCACTGACAACATTCACTGACAACATTCACTCTCTGACAACATTCACTCTCTGACAACATTCACTCACTGACAACATTCACTGACAACATTCACTCACTGACAACATTTACTCACTGACAACATTCACTGACAACATTCACTCACTGACAACATTCACTCTCTGACAACATTCGCTCACTGACAACATTCACTGACAACATTCACTGACAACATTCACTCACTGACAACATTCACTGACAACATTCACTCTCTGACAACATTCACTGACAACATTCACTCACTGACAACATTCACTGACAACATTCACTCACTGACAACATTTACTCACTGACAACATTCACTGACAACATTCACTCACTGACAACATTCACTGACAACATTCACTCACTGAAACATTCACTCACTGACAACACTGACAACATTCACTGACAACATTCACTCACTGACAACATTCACTGACAACATTCACTCACTGACAACATTCACTGACAACATTCACTCACTGACAACATTCACTGACAACATTCGCTCACTGACAACATTCACTGACAACATTCACTCACTGACAACATTCACTCTCTGACAACATTCACTCACTGACAACATTCACTGACAACATTCACTCTCTGACAACATTCACTGACAACATTCACTCACTGACAACATTCACTGACAACATTCACTCACTGACAACATTCACTGACAACATTCACTCACTGACAACATTTACTCACTGACAACATTCACTGACAACATTCACTGACAACATTCACTCACTGACAACATTCACTGACAACATTCACTCACTGACAACATTCACTCACTGACAACATTCACTGACAACATTCACTCACTGACAACATTCACTGACAACATTCACTCACTGACAACATTCACTGACAACATTCACTCACTGACAACATTCACTCTCTGACAACATTCACTCACTGACAACATTCACTGACAACATTCACTGACAACATTCACTCACTGACAACATTCACTGACAACATTCACTCTCTGACAACATTCACTGACAACATTCACTCACTGACAACATTCACTGACAACATTCACTCACTGACAACATTTACTCACTGACAACATTCACTGACAACATTCACTCACTGACAACATTCACTCTCTGACAACATTCGCTCACTGACAACATTCACTGACAACATTCACTGACAACATTCACTCACTGACAACATTCACTGACAACATTCACTCACTGACAACATTCACTGACAACATTCACTCACTGACAACATTCACTGACAACATTCACTCACTGACAACATTCACTGACAACATTCACTCACTGACAACATTCACTGACAACATTCACTCACTGACAACATTCACTCTCTGACAACATTCACTCACTGACAACATTCACTGACAACATTCACTCACTGACAACATTCACTGACAACATTCACTCACTGACAACATTCACTCTCTGACAACATTCGCTCACTGACAACATTCACTGACAACATTCACTGACAACATTCACTCACTGACAACATTCACTGACAACATTCACTCACTGACAACATTTACTCACTGACAACATTCACTGACAACATTCACTCACTGACAACATTCACTCTCTGACAACATTCGCTCACTGACAACATTCACTGACAACATTCACTCACTGACAACATTCACTGACAACATTCACTCTCTGACAACATTCACTGACAACATTTACTCACTGACAACATTCACTCACTGACAACATTCACTCACTGACAACATTCACTGACAACATTCACTCACTGACAACATTCACTCACAACATTCACTCACTGACAACATTCACTGACAACATTCACTCACTGACAACATTCACTCACTGACAACATTCACTGACAACATTCACTCACTGACAACATTCACTGACAACATTCGCTCACTGACAACATTTACTGACAACATTCACTCTCTGACAACATTCACTCACTGACAACATTCACTGACAACATTCACTCACTGACAACATTCACTGACAACATTCACTCACTGACAACATTCACTGACAACATTCACTCACTGACAACATTCACTCACTGACAACATTCACTGACAACATTCACTCACTGACAACATTCACTGACAACATTCTCTCACTGACAACATTCACTGACAACATTCACTCACTGACAACATTCACTCTCTGACAACATTCACTCACTGACAACATTCACTGACAACATTCACTGACAACATTCACTCACTGACAACATTCACTGACAACATTCACTCACTGACAACATTTACTCACTGACAACATTCACTGACAACATTCACTCACTGACAACATTCACTGACAACATTCACTCACTGACAACATTCACTCACTGACAACATTCACTGACAACATTCACTCACTGACAACATTCACTGACAACATTCACTCACTGACAACATTCACTCACTGACAACATTCACTGACAACATTCACTCTCTGACAACATTCACTCACTGACAACATTCACTGACAACATTCACTCACTGACAACATTCACTGACAACATTCACTCACTGACAACATTCACTGACAACATTCACTCACTGACAACATTCACTGACAACATTCACTCACTGACAACATTCACTCACTGACAACATTCACTGACAACATTCACTCACTGACAACATTCACTGACAACATTCACTCACTGACAACATTCACTGACAACATTCATTCACTGACAACATTCACTGACAACATTCACTCACTGACAACATTCACTGACAACATTCACTCACTGACAACATTCACTGACTGACAACATTCACTGACAACATTCACTCACTGACAACATTCACTGACAACATTCATTCACTGACAACATTCACTGACAACATTCACTCACTGACAACATTCACTGACAACATTCACTCACTGACAACATTCACTCTCTGACAACATTCACTCACTGACAACATTCACTGACAACATTCACTCACTGACAACATTCACTGACAACATTCACTCACTGACAACATTCACTCACTGACAACATTCACTGACAACATTCACTCACTGACAACATTCACTGACAACATTCACTCACTGACAACATTCACTGACAACATTCACTCACTGACAACATTCACTGACAACATTCACTCACTGACAACATTCACTCACTGACAACATTCACTGACAACATTCACTCACTGACAACATTCACTGACAACATTCACTGACAACATTCGCTCACTGACAACATTCACTGACAACATTCACTCTCTGACAACATTCACTCACTGACAACATTCACTGACAACATTCACTCACTGACAACATTCACTGACAACATTCACTCACTGACAACATTCACTGACAACATTCACTCACTGACAACATTCACTGACAACATTCACTCACTGACAACATTCACTGACAACATTCACTCACTGACAACATTCACTGACAACATTCACTCACTGACAACATTCACTCTCTGACAACATTCGCTCACTGACAACATTCACTGACAACATTCACTGACAACATTCACTCACTGACAACATTCACTCTCTGACAACATTCAGTCACTGACAACATTCACTGACAACATTCACTGACAACATTCACTCACTGACAACATTCACTGACAACATTCACTCTCTGACAACATTCACTCTCTGACAACATTCGCTCACTGACAACATTCACTGACAACATTCACTGACAACATTCACTCACTGACAACATTCACTGACAACATTCACTCTCTGACAACATTCACTGACAACATTCACTCACTGACAACATTCACTGACAACATTCACTCACTGACAACATTTACTCACTGACAACATTCACTGACAACATTCACTCACTGACAACATTCACTGACAACATTCACTCACTGAAACATTCACTCACTGACAACACTGACAACATTCACTGACAACATTCACTCACTGACAACATTCACTGACAACATTCACTCACTGACAACATTCACTGACAACATTCACTCACTGACAACATTCACTGACAACATTCGCTCACTGACAACATTCACTGACAACATTCACTCACTGACAACATTCACTCTCTGACAACATTCACTCACTGACAACATTCACTGACAACATTCACTCTCTGACAACATTCACTGACAACATTCACTCACTGACAACATTCACTGACAACATTCACTCACTGACAACATTTACTCACTGACAACATTCACTGACAACATTCACTGACAACATTCACTCACTGACAACATTCACTGACAACATTCACTGACAACATTCACTCACTGACAACATTCACTGACAACATTCACTCACTGACAACATTCACTGACAACATTCACTCACTGACAACATTCACTGACAACATTCACTCACTGACAACATTCACTCTCTGACAACATTCACTCACTGACAACATTCACTGACAACATTCACTGACAACATTCACTCACTGACAACATTCACTGACAACATTCACTCTCTGACAACATTCACTGACAACATTCACTCACTGACAACATTCACTGACAACATTCACTCACTGACAACATTTACTCACTGACAACATTCACTGACAACATTCACTCACTGACAACATTCACTCTCTGACAACATTCGCTCACTGACAACATTCACTGACAACATTCACTGACAACATTCACTCACTGACAACATTCACTGACAACATTCACTCACTGACAACATTCACTGACAACATTCACTCACTGACAACATTCACTGACAACATTCACTCACTGACAACATTCACTGACAACATTCACTCACTGACAACATTCACTCTCTGACAACATTCACTCACTGACAACATTCACTGACAACATTCACTCACTGACAACATTCACTGACAACATTCACTCACTGACAACATTCACTCTCTGACAACATTCGCTCACTGACAACATTCACTGACAACATTCACTGACAACATTCACTCACTGACAACATTCACTGACAACATTCACTCACTGACAACATTTACTCACTGACAACATTCACTGACAACATTCACTCACTGACAACATTCACTGACAACATTCACTCACTGACAACATTCACTCACTGACAACATTCACTGACAACATTCACTCACTGACAACATTCACTGACAACATTCACTCACTGACAACATTCACTGACAACATTCACTCACTGACAACATTCACTGACAACATTCGCTCACTGACAACATTCACTGACAACATTCACTCACTGACAACATTCACTCACTGACAACATTCACTGACAACATTCGCTCACTGACAACATTCACTGACAACATTCACTCTCTGACAACATTCACTCACTGACAACATTCACTGACAACATTCACTCACTGACAACATTCACTGACAACATTCACTCACTGACAACATTCACTGACAACATTCACTCACTGACAACATTCACTGACTGACAACATTCACTGACAACATTCACTGACAACATTCACTCACTGACAACATTCACTGACAACATTCACTCACTGACAACATTCACTCACTGACAACATTCACTGACAACATTCACTCACTGACAACATTCACTGACAACATTCACTCACTGACAACATTCACTGACAACATTCACTGACAACATTCGCTCACTGACAACATTCACTGACAACATTCACTCTCTGACAACATTCACTCACTGACAACATTCACTGACAACATTCACTCACTGACAACATTCACTGACAACATTCACTCACTGACAACATTCACTGACAACATTCACTCACTGACAACATTCACTCACTGACAACATTCACTGACAACATTCACTCACTGACAACATTCACTGACAACATTCACTCACTGACAACATTCACTGACAACATTTACTCACTGACAACATTCACTGACAACATTCACTCACTGACAACATTCACTCTCTGACAACATTCGCTCACTGACAACATTCACTGACAACATTCACTGACAACATTCACTCACTGACAACATTCACTCTCTGACAACATTCACTCACTGACAACATTCACTGACAACATTCACTGACAACATTCACTCACTGACAACATTCACTGACAACATTTACTCACTGACAACATTCACTGACAACATTCACTCACTGACAACATTCACTCTCTGACAACATTCACTCACTGACAACATTCACTGACAACATTCACTCTCTGACAACATTCACTGACAACATTCACTCACTGACAACATTCACTGACAACATTCACTCACTGACAACATTCACTGACAACATTCACTCACTGACAACATTCACTGACAACATTCACTCACTGACAACATTCACTGACTGACAACATTCACTGACAACATTCACTCACTGACAACATTCACTGACAACATTCATTCACTGACAACATTCACTGACAACATTCACTCACTGACAACATTCACTGACAACATTCACTCACTGACAACATTCACTCACTGACAACATTCACTGACAACATTCACTCACTGACAACATTCACTGACAACATTCACTCACTGACAACATTCACTGACAACATTCACTGACAACATTCGCTCACTGACAACATTCACTGACAACATTCACTCTCTGACAACATTCACTCACTGACAACATTCACTGACAACATTCACTCACTGACAACATTCACTGACAACATTCACTCACTGACAACATTCACTGACAACATTCACTCACTGACAACATTCACTCACTGACAACATTCACTGACAACATTCACTCACTGACAACATTCACTGACAACATTCACTCACTGACAACATTCACTGACAACATTTACTCACTGACAACATTCACTGACAACATTCACTCACTGACAACATTCACTCTCTGACAACATTCGCTCACTGACAACATTCACTGACAACATTCACTGACAACATTCACTCACTGACAACATTCACTCTCTGACAACATTCACTCACTGACAACATTCACTGACAACATTCACTGACAACATTCACTCACTGACAACATTCACTGACAACATTTACTCACTGACAACATTCACTGACAACATTCACTCACTGACAACATTCACTCTCTGACAACATTCACTCACTGACAACATTCACTGACAACATTCACTCTCTGACAACATTCACTGACAACATTCACTCACTGACAACATTCACTGACAACATTCACTCACTGACAACATTCACTGACAACATTCACTCACTGACAACATTCACTGACAACATTCACTCACTGACAACATTCACTGACTGACAACATTCACTGACAACATTCACTCACTGACAACATTCACTGACAACATTCATTCACTGACAACATTCACTGACAACATTCACTCACTGACAACATTCACTGACAACATTCACTCACTGACAACATTCACTCTCTGACAACATTCACTCACTGACAACATTCACTGACAACATTCACTCACTGACAACATTCACTCACTGACAACATTCACTCACTGACAACATTCACTGACAACATTCACTCACTGACAACATTCACTGACAACATTCACTCACTGACAACATTCACTGACAACATTCACTGACAACATTCGCTCACTGACAACATTCACTGACAACATTCACTCTCTGACAACATTCACTCACTGACAACATTCACTGACAACATTCACTCACTGACAACATTCACTGACAACATTCACTCACTGACAACATTCACTGACAACATTCACTCACTGACAACATTCACTCACTGACAACATTCACTGACAACATTCACTCACTGACAACATTCACTGACAACATTCACTCACTGACAACATTCACTGACAACATTTACTCACTGACAACATTCACTGACAACATTCACTCACTGACAACATTCACTCTCTGACAACATTCGCTCACTGACAACATTCACTGACAACATTCACTGACAACATTCACTCACTGACAACATTCACTCTCTGACAACATTCACTCACTGACAACATTCACTGACAACATTCACTGACAACATTCACTCACTGACAACATTCACTGACAACATTCACTCTCTGACAACATTCACTCTCTGACAACATTCACTCACTGACAACATTCACTGACAACATTCACTCACTGACAACATTTACTCACTGACAACATTCACTGACAACATTCACTCACTGACAACATTCACTCTCTGACAACATTCGCTCACTGACAACATTCACTGACAACATTCACTGACAACATTCACTCACTGACAACATTCACTGACAACATTCACTCTCTGACAACATTCACTGACAACATTCACTCACTGACAACATTCACTGACAACATTCACTCACTGACAACATTTACTCACTGACAACATTCACTGACAACATTCACTCACTGACAACATTCACTGACAACATTCACTCACTGAAACATTCACTCACTGACAACACTGACAACATTCACTGACAACATTCACTCACTGACAACATTCACTGACAACATTCACTCACTGACAACATTCACTGACAACATTCACTCACTGACAACATTCACTGACAACATTCGCTCACTGACAACATTCACTGACAACATTCACTCTCTGACAACATTCGCTCACTGACAACATTCACTGACAACATTCACTGACAACATTCACTCACTGACAACATTCACTCTCTGACAACATTCACTCACTGACAACATTCACTGACAACATTCACTCTCTGACAACATTCACTGACAACATTCACTCACTGACAACATTCACTGACAACATTCACTCAC
This sequence comes from Staurois parvus, assembly GCF_062004578.1. NCBI lineage: Eukaryota > Metazoa > Chordata > Amphibia > Anura > Ranidae > Staurois > Staurois parvus. Next base: position 706,130 of record NW_028319990.1, read on the forward strand.
TGACAACATTCACTGACAACATTCACTCACTGACAACATTTACTCACTGACAACATTCACTGACAACATTCACTGACAACATTCACTCACTGACAACATTCACTGACAACATTCACTCACTGACAACATTCACTCACTGACAACATTCACTGACAACATTCACTCACTGACAACATTCACTGACAACATTCACTCACTGACAACATTCACTGACAACATTCACTCACTGACAACATTCACTGACAACATTCACTCACTGACAACATTCACTCTCTGACAACATTCACTCACTGACAACATTCACTGACAACATTCACTGACAACATTCACTCACTGACAACATTCACTGACAACATTCACTCTCTGACAACATTCACTGACAACATTCACTCACTGACAACATTCACTGACAACATTCACTCACTGACAACATTTACTCACTGACAACATTCACTGACAACATTCACTCACTGACAACATTCACTCTCTGACAACATTCGCTCACTGACAACATTCACTGACAACATTCACTGACAACATTCACTCACTGACAACATTCACTGACAACATTCACTCACTGACAACATTCACTGACAACATTCACTCACTGACAACATTCACTGACAACATTCACTCACTGACAACATTCACTCTCTGACAACATTCACTCACTGACAACATTCACTGACAACATTCACTCACTGACAACATTCACTGACAACATTCACTCTCTGACAACATTCGCTCACTGACAACATTCACTGACAACATTCACTGACAACATTCACTCACTGACAACATTCACTGACAACATTCACTCACTGACAACATTTACTCACTGACAACATTCACTGACAACATTCACTCACTGACAACATTCACTGACAACATTCACTCACTGACAACATTCACTCACTGACAACATTCACTGACAACATTCACTCACTGACAACATTCACTGACAACATTCACTCACTGACAACATTCACTGACAACATTCGCTCACTGACAACATTCACTGACAACATTCACTCACTGACAACATTCACTCACTGACAACATTCACTGACAACATTCGCTCACTGACAACATTCACTGACAACATTCACTCTCTGACAACATTCACTCACTGACAACATTCACTGACAACATTCACTCACTGACAACATTCACTGACAACATTCACTCACTGACAACATTCACTGACAACATTCACTCACTGACAACATTCACTGACAACATTCACTCACTGACAACATTCACTGACAACATTCACTCACTGACAACATTCACTCTCTGACAACATTCACTCACTGACAACATTCACTGACAACATTCACTCACTGACAACATTCACTGACAACATTCACTCACTGACAACATTCACTGACAACATTCACTCACTGACAACATTCACTCTCTGACAACATTCGCTCACTGACAACATTCACTGACAACATTCACTGACAACATTCACTCACTGACAACATTCACTGACAACATTCACTCACTGACAACATTTACTCACTGACAACATTCACTGACAACATTCACTCACTGACAACATTCACTGACAACATTCACTCACTGACAACATTCACTCACTGACAACATTCACTGACAACATTCACTCACTGACAACATTCACTGACAACATTCACTCACTGACAACATTCACTGACAACATTCGCTCACTGACAACATTCACTGACAACATTCACTCACTGACAACATTCACTCACTGACAACATTCACTGACAACATTCGCTCACTGACAACATTCACTGACAACATTCACTCTCTGACAACATTCACTCACTGACAACATTCACTGACAACATTCACTCACTGACAACATTCACTGACAACATTCACTCACTGACAACATTCACTGACAACATTCGCTCACTGACAACATTCACTGACAACATTCACTCACTGACAACATTCACTCACTGACAACATTCACTGACAACATTTGCTCACTGACAACATTCACTGACAACATTCACTCTCTGACAACATTCACTCACTGACAACATTCACTGACAACATTCACTCACTGACAACATTCACTGACAACATTCACTCACTGACAACATTCACTGACAACATTCACTCACTGACAACATTCACTGACAACATTCACTCACTGACAACATTCACTGACAACATTCACTCACTGACAACATTCACTCTCTGACAACATTCACTCACTGACAACATTCACTGACAACATTCACTGACAACATTCACTCACTGACAACATTCACTGACAACATTCACTCACTGACAACATTCACTGACAACATTCACTCACTGACAACATTCACTCTCTGACAACATTCGCTCACTGACAACATTCACTGACAACATTCACTGACAACATTCACTCACTGACAACATTCACTGACAACATTCACTCACTGACAACATTTACTCACTGACAACATTCACTGACAACATTCACTCACTGACAACATTCACTGACAACATTCACTCACTGACAACATTCACTCACTGACAACATTCACTGACAACATTCACTCACTGACAACATTCACTGACAACATTCACTCACTGACAACATTCACTGACAACATTCGCTCACTGACAACATTCACTGACAACATTCACTCACTGACAACATTCACTCACTGACAACATTCACTGACAACATTCACTCACTGACAACATTCACTGACAACATTCACTCACTGACAACATTCACTGACAACATTCACTCACTGACAACATTCACTCTCTGACAACATTCACTCACTGACAACATTCACTGACAACATTCACTGACAACATTCATTCTCTGACAACATTCACTGACAACATTCACTCACTGACAACATTCACTGACAACATTCACTCACTGACAACATTTACTCACTGACAACATTCACTGACAACATTCACTCACTGACAACATTCACTCTCTGACAACATTCGCTCACTGACAACATTCACTGACAACATTCACTGACAACATTCACTCACTGACAACATTCACTGACAACATTCACTCACTGACAACATTCACTGACAACATTCACTCACTGACAACATTTACTCACTGACAACATTCACTGACAACATTCACTCACTGACAACATTCACTGACAACATTCACTCACTGACAACATTCACTGACAACATTCACTCACTGACAACATTCACTCTCTGACAACATTCGCTCACTGACAACATTCACTGACAACATTCACTGACAACATTCACTCACTGACAACATTCACTGACAACATTCACTCACTGACAACATTTACTCACTGACAACATTCACTGACAACATTCACTCACTGACAACATTCACTGACAACATTCACTCACTGACAACATTCACTCACTGACAACATTCACTGACAACATTCACTCACTGACAACATTCACTGACAACATTCACTCACTGACAACATTCACTGACAACATTCGCTCACTGACAACATTCACTGACAACATTCACTCACTGACAACATTCACTCACTGACAACATTCACTGACAACATTCGCTCACTGACAACATTCACTGACAACATTCACTCTCTGACAACATTCACTCACTGACAACATTCACTGACAACATTCACTCACTGACAACATTCACTGACAACATTCACTCACTGACAACATTCACTGACAACATTCACTCACTGACAACATTCACTCACTGACAACATTCACTGACAACATTCACTCTCTGACAACATTCACTCACTGACAACATTCACTGACAACATTCACTGACAACATTCACTCACTGACAACATTCACTGACAACATTCATTCTCTGACAACATTCACTGACAACATTCACTCACTGACAACATTCACTGACAACATTCACTCACTGACAACATTTACTCACTGACAACATTCACTGACAACATTCACTCACTGACAACATTCACTCTCTGACAACATTCGCTCACTGACAACATTCACTGACAACATTCACTGACAACATTCACTCACTGACAACATTCACTGACAACATTCACTCTCTGACAACATTCACTGACAACATTCACTCACTGACAACATTCACTGACAACATTCACTCACTGACAACATTTACTCACTGACAACATTCACTGACAACATTCACTCACTGACAACATTCACTGACAACATTCACTCACTGACAACATTCACTCACTGACAACATTCACTGACAACATTCACTCACTGACAACATTCACTGACAACATTCACTCACTGACAACATTCACTCTCTGACAACATTCGCTCACTGACAACATTCACTGACAACATTCACTCACTGACAACATTCACTGACAACATTCACTCTCTGACAACATTCACTGACAACATTCACTCACTGACAACATTCACTGACAACATTCACTCTCTGACAACATTCACTCACTGACAACATTCACTGACAACATTCACTCACTGACAACATTCACTGACAACATTCACTCACTGACAACATTCACTCACTGACAACATTCACTGACAACATTCACTCACTGACAACATTCACTGACAACATTCACTCACTGACAACATTCACTGATAACATTCACTCACTGACAACATTCACTCTCTGACAACATTCACTCACTGACAACATTCACTGACAACATTCACTGACAACATTCACTCACTGACAACATTCACTGACAACATTCACTCTCTGACAACATTCACTGACAACATTCACTCACTGACAACATTCACTGACAACATTCACTCACTGACAACATTTACTCACTGACAACATTCCCTGACAACATTCACTCACTGACAACATTCACTGACAACATTCACTCACTGACAACATTCACTGACAACATTCACTCACTGACAACATTCACTCTCTGACAACATTCGCTCACTGACAACATTCACTGACAACATTCACTCACTGACAACATTCACTGACAACATTCACTCACTGACAACATTCACTGACAACATTCACTCACTGACAACATTCACTGACAACATTCACTCTCTGACAACATTCACTCACTGACAACATTCACTGACAACATTCACTCACTGACAACATTCACTGACAACATTCACTCACTGACAACATTCACTGACAACATTCACTCACTGACAACATTCACTCACTGACAACATTCACTGACAACATTCACTCACTGACAACATTCACTGACAACATTCACTCACTGACAACATTCACTGACAACATTCACTCACTGACAACATTCACTGACAACATTCACTCACTGACAACATTCACTCTCTGACAACATTCACTCACTGACAACATTCACTGACAACATTCACTCACTGACAACATTCACTGACAACATTCACTCTCTGACAACATTCACTCACTGACAACATTCACTGACAACATTCACTCACTGACAACATTCACTCACTGACAACATTCACTGACAACATTCACTCACTGACAACATTCACTGACAACATTCACTCACTGACAACATTCACTGACAACATTCACTCACTGACAACATTCACTCTCTGACAACATTCACTCACTGACAACATTCACTGACAACATTCACTCACTGACAACATTCACTGACAACATTCACTCACTGACAACATTCACTGACAACATTCACTCACTGACAACATTCACTCTCTGACAACATTCGCTCACTGACAACATTCACTGACAACATTCACTCAATGACAACATTCACTGACAACATTCACTCACTGACAACATTCACTGACAACATTCGCTCACTGACAACATTCACTCTCTGACAACATTCACTCACTGACAACATTCACTGACAACATTCACTCACTGACAACATTCACTGACAACATTCACTCACTGACAACATTCACTGACAACATTTACTCACTGACAACATTCACTCACTGACAACATTTACTGACAACATTCACTCACTGACAACATTCACTGACAACATTCACTCACTGACAACATTCACTGACAACATTCACTCACTGACAACATTCACTGACAACATTCACTCACTGACAACATTCACTCTCTGACAACATTCACTCACTGACAACATTTACTGACAACATTCACTCACTGACAACATTCACTGACAACATTCACTCACTGACAACATTCACTGACAACATTCACTCACTGACAACATTCACTGACAACATTCACTCACTGACAACATTCACTCACTGACAACATTCACTGACAACATTCACTCACTGACAACATTCACTGACAACATTCACTCACTGACAACATTCACTGACAACATTTACTCACTGACAACATTCACTGACAACATTCACTCACTGACAACATTCACTGACAACATTCACTCTCTGACAACATTCACTCACTGACAACATTCACTCTCTGACAACATTCACTCACTGACAACATTCACTGACAACATTCACTCTCTGACAACATTCACTCACTGACATCATTCACTCTCTGACAACATTCACTCACTGACAACATTCACTCTCTGACAACATTCACTCACTGACAACATTCACTGACAACATTCACTCTCTGACAACATTCATTCACTGACAACATTAACTGACAACATTCACTCACTGACAACATTCACTCTCTGACAACATTCACTCACTGACAACATTCACTGACAACATTCACTCACTGACAACATTCACTGACAACATTCACTCTCTGACAACATTCACTGACAACATTCACTCACTGACAACATTCACTGACAACATTCACTCACTGACAACATTCACTGACAACATTCACTCACTGACAACATTCACTGACAACATTCACTCACTGACAACATTCACTGACAACATTCGCTCACTGACAACATTCACTGACAACATTCACTCTCTGACAACATTCACTCACTGACAACATTCACTGACAACATTCACTCACTGAGAACATTCACTGACAACATTCACTCACTGACAACATTCACTCACTGACAACATTCACTGACAACATTCACTCACTGACAACATTCACTGACAACATTCACTCACTGACAACATTCACTGACAACATTCACTCACTGACAACATTCACTGACAACATTCACTCACTGACAACATTCAATCACTGACAACATTCACTCTCTGACAACATTCACTCTCTGACAGCATTCACTGACAACATTCGCTCACTGACAACATTCACTCACTGACAACATTCACTGACAACATTCCCTCACTGACAACATTCACGCACTGACAACATTCACTCTCTGACAACATTCACTCACTGACAACATTCACTGACAACATTCACTGACAACATTCAATCACTGACAACATTCACTGACAACATTCACTCACTGACAACATTCACTCACTGACAACATTCACTGACAACATTCACTCACTGACAACATTCACTGACAACATTCACTCACTGACAACATTCACTGACAACATTCGCTCACTGACAACATTCACTGACAACATTCACTCTCTGACAACATTCACTCACTGACAACATTCACTGACAACATTCACTCACTGACAACATTCACTGACAACATTCACTCACTGACAACATTCACTCACTGACAACATTCACTGACAACATTCACTCATTGACAACATTCACTGACAACATTCACTCACTGACAACATTCACTGACAACATTCACTCACTGACAACATTCACTGACAACATTCACTCACTGACAACATTCACTCTCTGACAACATTCACTCACTGACAACATTCACTGACAACATTCACTCACTGACAACATTCACTGACAACATTCGCTCACTGACAACATTCACTGACAACATTCACTCTCTGACAACATTCACTCACTGACAACATTCACTGACAACATTCACTCACTGACAACATTCACTGACAACATTCACTCACTGACAACATTCACTCACTGACAACATTCACTGACAACATTCACTCACTGACAACATTCACTGACAACATTCACTCACTGACAACATTCACTCACTGACAACATTCACTGACAACATTCACTCTCTGACAACATTCACTCTCTGACAACATTCACTCACTGACAACATTCACTGACAACATTCACTCACTGACAACATTCACTGACAACATTCACTCACTGACAACATTCACTGACAACATTCACTCACTGACAACATTCACTGACAACATTCACTCACTGACAACATTCACTGACAACATTCACTCACTGACAACATTCACTGACAACATTCACTCACTGACAACATTCACTCTCTGACAACATTCGCTCACTGACAACATTCACTGACAACATTCACTGACAACATTCACTCACTGACAACATTCACTCTCTGACAACATTCACTCACTGACAACATTCACTGACAACATTCACTGACAACATTCACTCACTGACAACATTCACTGACAACATTCACTCTCTGACAACATTCACTCTCTGACAACATTCACTCACTGACAACATTCACTCACTGACAACATTTACTCACTGACAACATTCACTGACAACATTCACTCACTGACAACATTCACTCTCTGACAACATTCGCTCACTGACAACATTCACTGACAACATTCACTGACAACATTCACTCACTGACAACATTCACTGACAACATTCACTCTCTGACAACATTCACTGACAACATTCACTCACTGACAACATTCACTGACAACATTCACTCACTGACAACATTTACTCACTGACAACATTCACTGACAACATTCACTCACTGACAACATTCACTGACAACATTCACTCACTGAAACATTCACTCACTGACAACACTGACAACATTCACTGACAACATTCACTCACTGACAACATTCACTGACAACATTCACTCACTGACAACATTCACTGACAACATTCACTCACTGACAACATTCACTGACAACATTCGCTCACTGACAACATTCACTGACAACATTCACTCTCTGACAACATTCACTCACTGACAACATTCACTGACAACATTCACTGACAACATTCACTCACTGACAACATTCACTGACAACATTCATTCTCTGACAACATTCACTGACAACATTCACTCACTGACAACATTCACTGACAACATTCACTCACTGACAACATTTACTCACTGACAACATTCACTGACTGACAACATTCACTCTCTGACAACATTCGCTCACTGACAACATTCACTGACAACATTCACTGACAACATTCACTCACTGACAACATTCACTGACAACATTCACTCTCTGACAACATTCACTGACAACATTCACTCACTGACAACATTCACTGACAACATTCACTCACTGACAACATTTACTCACTGACAACATTCACTGACAACATTCACTCACTGACAACATTCACTGACAACATTCACTCACTGACAACATTCACTCACTGACAACATTCACTGACAACATTCACTCACTGACAACATTCACTGACAACATTCACTCACTGACAACATTCACTCTCTGACAACATTCGCTCACTGACAACATTCACTGACAACATTCACTCACTGACAACATTCACTGACAACATTCACTCTCTGACAACATTCACTGACAACATTCACTCACTGACAACATTCACTGACAACATTCACTCTCTGACAACATTCACTCACTGACAACATTCACTGACAACATTCACTCACTGACAACATTCACTGACAACATTCACTCACTGACAACATTCACTCACTGACAACATTCACTGACAACATTCACTCACTGACAACATTCACTGATAACATTCACTCACTGACAACATTCACTCTCTGACAACATTCACTCACTGACAACATTCACTGACAACATTCACTGACAACATTCACTCACTGACAACATTCACTGACAACATTCACTCTCTGACAACATTCACTGACAACATTCACTCACTGACAACATTCACTGACAACATTCACTCACTGACAACATTTACTCACTGACAACATTCCCTGACAACATTCACTCACTGACAACATTCACTGACAACATTCACTCACTGACAACATTCACTGACAACATTCACTCACTGACAACATTCACTCTCTGACAACATTCGCTCACTGACAACATTCACTGACAACATTCACTCACTGACAACATTCACTGACAACATTCACTCACTGACAACATTCACTGACAACATTCACTCTCTGACAACATTCACTCACTGACAACATTCACTGACAACATTCACTCACTGACAACATTCACTGACAACATTCACTCACTGACAACATTCACTGACAACATTCACTCACTGACAACATTCACTCACTGACAACATTCACTGACAACATTCACTCACTGACAACATTCACTGACAACATTCACTCACTGACAACATTCACTGACAAAATTCACTCACTGACAACATTCACTGACAACATTCACTCACTGACAACATTCACTCTCTGACAACATTCACTCACTGACAACATTCACTGACAACATTCACTCACTGACAACATTCACTGACAACATTCACTCTCTGACAACATTCACTCACTGACAACATTCACTGACAACATTCACTCACTGACAACATTCACTCACTGACAACATTCACTGACAACATTCACTCACTGACAACATTCACTGACAACATTCACTCACTGACAACATTCACTGACAACATTCACTCACTGACAACATTCACTGACAACATTCACTCACTGACAACATTCACTCTCTGACAACATTCACTCACTGACAACATTCACTGACAACATTCACTCACTGACAACATTCACTGACAACATTCACTCACTGACAACATTCACTGACAACATTCACTCACTGACAACATTCACTCTCTGACAACATTCGCTCACTGACAACATTCACTGACAACATTCACTGACAACATTCACTCACTGACAACATTCACTGACAACATTCACTCACTGACAACATTCACTGACAACATTCGCTCACTGACAACATTCACTCTCTGACAACATTCACTCACTGACAACATTCACTGACAACATTCACTCACTGACAACATTCACTGACAACATTCACTCACTGACAACATTCACTGACAACATTTACTCACTGACAACATTCACTCACTGACAACATTTACTGACAACATTCACTCACTGACAACATTCACTGACAACATTCACTCACTGACAACATTCACTGACAACATTCACTCACTGACAACATTCACTGACAACATTCACTCACTGACAACATTCACTCTCTGACAACATTCACTCACTGACAACATTTACTGACAACATTCACTCACTGACAACATTCACTGACAACATTCACTCACTGACAACATTCACTCACTGACAACATTCACTGACAACATTCACTCACTGACAACATTCACTGACAACATTCACTCACTGACAACATTCACTCACTGACAACATTCACTGACAACATTCACTCACTGACAACATTCACTGACAACATTCACTCACTGACAACATTCACTGACAACATTTACTCACTGACAACATTCACTGACAACATTCACTCACTGACAACATTCACTGACAACATTCACTCTCTGACAACATTCACTCACTGACAACATTCACTCTCTGACAACATTCACTCACTGACAACATTCACTGACAACATTCACTCTCTGACAACATTCACTCACTGACATCATTCACTCTCTGACAACATTCACTCACTGACAACATTCACTCTCTGACAACATTCACTCACTGACAACATTCACTGACAACATTCACTCTCTGACAACATTCATTCACTGACAACATTAACTGACAACATTCACTCACTGACAACATTCACTCTCTGACAACATTCACTCACTGACAACATTCACTGACAACATTCACTGACAACATTCACTCACTGACAACATTCACTGACAACATTCACTCTCTGACAACATTCACTGACAACATTCACTCACTGACAACATTCACTGACAACATTCACTCACTGACAACATTCACTGACAACATTCACTCACTGACAACATTCACTGACAACATTCGCTCACTGACAACATTCACTGACAACATTCACTCTCTGACAACATTCACTCACTGACAACATTCACTGACAACATTCACTCACTGAGAACATTCACTGACAACATTCACTCACTGACAACATTCACTCACTGACAACATTCACTGACAACATTCACTCACTGACAACATTCACTGACAACATTCACTCACTGACAACATTCACTGACAACATTCACTCACTGACAACATTCACTGACAACATTCACTCACTGACAACATTCAATCACTGACAACATTCACTCTCTGACAACATTCACTCTCTGACAGCATTCACTGACAACATTCGCTCACTGACAACATTCACTCACTGACAACATTCACTGACAACATTCCCTCACTGACAACATTCACGCACTGACAACATTCACTCTCTGACAACATTCACTCACTGACAACATTCACTGACAACATTCACTGACAACATTCACTCACTGACAACATTCACTCACTGACAACATTCACTCACTGACAACATTCACTGACAACATTCACTCACTGACAACATTCACTGACAACATTCACTCACTGACAACATTCACTGACAACATTCGCTCACTGACAACATTCACTGACAACATTCACTCTCTGACAACATTCACTCACTGACAACATTCACTGACAACATTCACTCACTGACAACATTCACTGACAACATTCACTCACTGACAACATTCACTCACTGACAACATTCACTGACAACATTCACTCATTGACAACATTCACTGACAACATTCACTCACTGACAACATTCACTGACAACATTCACTCACTGACAACATTCACTGACAACATTCACTCACTGACAACATTCACTCTCTGACAACATTCACTCACTGACAACATTCACTGACAACATTCACTCACTGACAACATTCACTGACAACATTCGCTCACTGACAACATTCACTGACAACATTCACTCTCTGACAACATTCACTCACTGACAACATTCACTGACAACATTCACTCACTGACAACATTCACTCACTGACAACATTCACTGACAACATTCACTCACTGACAACATTCACTGACAACATTCACTCACTGACAACATTCACTCACTGACAACATTCACTGACAACATTCACTCTCTGACAACATTCACTCTCTGACAACATTCACTCACTGACAACATTCACTGACAACATTCACTCACTGACAACATTCACTGACAACATTCACTCACTGACAACATTCACTGACAACATTCACTCACTGACAACATTCACTGACAACATTCACTCACTGACAACATTCACTGACAACATTCACTCACTGACAACATTCACTCTCTGACAACATTCGCTCACTGACAACATTCACTGACAACATTCACTGACAACATTCACTCACTGACAACATTCACTCTCTGACAACATTCACTCACTGACAACATTCACTGACAACATTCACTGACAACATTCACTCACTGACAACATTCACTGACAACATTCACTCTCTGACAACATTCACTCTCTGACAACATTCACTCACTGACAACATTCACTCACTGACAACATTTACTCACTGACAACATTCACTGACAACATTCACTCACTGACAACATTCACTCTCTGACAACATTCGCTCACTGACAACATTCACTGACAACATTCACTGACAACATTCACTCACTGACAACATTCACTGACAACATTCACTCTCTGACAACATTCACTGACAACATTCACTCACTGACAACATTCACTGACAACATTCACTCACTGACAACATTTACTCACTGACAACATTCACTGACAACATTCACTCACTGACAACATTCACTGACAACATTCACTCACTGAAACATTCACTCACTGACAACACTGACAACATTCACTGACAACATTCACTCACTGACAACATTCACTGACAACATTCACTCACTGACAACATTCACTGACAACATTCACTCACTGACAACATTCACTGACAACATTCGCTCACTGACAACATTCACTGACAACATTCACTCTCTGACAACATTCGCTCACTGACAACATTCACTGACAACATTCACTGACAACATTCACTCACTGACAACATTCACTCTCTGACAACATTCACTCACTGACAACATTCACTCTCTGACAACATTCACTGACAACATTCACTCACTGACAACATTCACTGACAACATTCACTCACTGACAACATTCACTGACAACATTCACTCACTGACAACATTTACTCACTGACAACATTCACTGACAACATTCACTGACAACATTCACTCACTGACAACATTCACTGACAACATTCACTCACTGACAACATTCACTCACTGACAACATTCACTGACAACATTCACTCACTGACAACATTCACTGACAACATTCACTCACTGACAACATTCACTGACAACATTCACTCACTGACAACATTCACTGACAACATTCACTCACTGACAACATTCACTCTCTGACAACATTCACTCACTGACAACATTCACTGACAACATTCACTCACTGACAACATTCACTGACAACATTCACTCTCTGACAACATTCACTCACTGACAACATTCACTGACAACATTCACTCACTGACAACATTCACTCACTGACAACATTCACTGACAACATTCTCTCACTGACAACATTCACTGACAACATTCACTCACTGACAACATTCACTGACAACATTCACTCACTGACAACATTCACTGACAACATTCACTCACTGACAACATTCACTCTCTGACAACATTCACTCACTGACAACATTCACTGACAACATTCACTCACTGACAACATTCACTGACAACATTCACTCACTGACAACATTCACTGACAACATTCACTCACTGACAACATTCACTCTCTGACAACATTCGCTCACTGACAACATTCACTGACAACATTCACTGACAACATTCACTCACTGACAACATTCACTGACAACATTCACTCACTGACAACATTCACTGACAACATTCGCTCACTGACAACATTCACTCTCTGACAACATTCACTCACTGACAACATTCACTGACAACATTCACTCACTGACAACATTCACTGACAACATTCACTCACTGACAACATTCACTGACAACATTTACTCACTGACAACATTCACTCACTGACAACATTTACTGACAACATTCACTCACTGACAACATTCACTGACAACATTCACTCACTGACAACATTCACTGACAACATTCACTCACTGACAACATTCACTGACAACATTCACTCACTGACAACATTCACTCTCTGACAACATTCACTCACTGACAACATTTACTGACAACATTCACTCACTGACAACATTCACTGACAACATTCACTCACTGACAACATTCACTCACTGACAACATTCACTGACAACATTCACTCACTGACAACATTCACTGACAACATTCACTCACTGACAACATTCACTCACTGACAACATTCACTGACAACATTCACTCACTGACAACATTCACTGACAACATTCACTCACTGACAACATTCACTGACAACATTTACTCACTGACAACATTCACTGACAACATTCACTCACTGACAACATTCACTGACAACATTCACTCTCTGACAACATTCACTCACTGACAACATTCACTCTCTGACAACATTCACTCACTGACAACATTCACTGACAACATTCACTCTCTGACAACATTCACTCACTGACATCATTCACTCTCTGACAACATTCACTCACTGACAACATTCACTCTCTGACAACATTCACTCACTGACAACATTCACTGACAACATTCACTCTCTGACAACATTCATTCACTGACAACATTAACTGACAACATTCACTCACTGACAACATTCACTCTCTGACAACATTCACTCACTGACAACATTCACTGACAACATTCACTGACAACATTCACTCACTGACAACATTCACTGACAACATTCACTCTCTGACAACATTCACTGACAACATTCACTCACTGACAACATTCACTGACAACATTCACTCACTGACAACATTCACTGACAACATTCACTCACTGACAACATTCACTGACAACATTCACTCACTGACAACATTCACTGACAACATTCGCTCACTGACAACATTCACTGACAACATTCACTCTCTGACAACATTCACTCACTGACAACATTCACTGACAACATTCACTCACTGAGAACATTCACTGACAACATTCACTCACTGACAACATTCACTCACTGACAACATTCACTGACAACATTCACTCACTGACAACATTCACTGACAACATTCACTCACTGACAACATTCACTGACAACATTCACTCACTGACAACATTCACTGACAACATTCACTCACTGACAACATTCAATCACTGACAACATTCACTCTCTGACAACATTCACTCTCTGACAGCATTCACTGACAACATTCGCTCACTGACAACATTCACTCACTGACAACATTCACTGACAACATTCCCTCACTGACAACATTCACGCACTGACAACATTCACTCTCTGACAACATTCACTCACTGACAACATTCACTGACAACATTCACTGACAACATTCACTCACTGACAACATTCACTGACAACATTCACTCACTGACAACATTCACTCACTGACAACATTCACTGACAACATTCACTCACTGACAACATTCACTGACAACATTCACTCACTGACAACATTCACTGACAACATTCGCTCACTGACAACATTCACTGACAACATTCACTCTCTGACAACATTCACTCACTGACAACATTCACTGACAACATTCACTCACTGACAACATTCACTGACAACATTCACTCACTGACAACATTCACTCACTGACAACATTCACTGACAACATTCACTCATTGACAACATTCACTGACAACATTCACTCACTGACAACATTCACTGACAACATTCACTCACTGACAACATTCACTGACAACATTCACTCACTGACAACATTCACTCTCTGACAACATTCACTCACTGACAACATTCACTGACAACATTCACTCACTGACAACATTCACTGACAACATTCGCTCACTGACAACATTCACTGACAACATTCACTCTCTGACAACATTCACTCACTGACAACATTCACTGACAACATTCACTCACTGACAACATTCACTCACTGACAACATTCACTGACAACATTCACTCACTGACAACATTCACTGACAACATTCACTCACTGACAACATTCACTCACTGACAACATTCACTGACAACATTCACTCTCTGACAACATTCACTCTCTGACAACATTCACTCACTGACAACATTCACTGACAACATTCACTCACTGACAACATTCACTGACAACATTCACTCACTGACAACATTCACTGACAACATTCACTCACTGACAACATTCACTGACAACATTCACTCACTGACAACATTCACTGACAACATTCACTCACTGACAACATTCACTGACAACATTCACTCACTGACAACATTCACTCTCTGACAACATTCGCTCACTGACAACATTCACTGACAACATTCACTGACAACATTCACTCACTGACAACATTCACTCTCTGACAACATTCACTCACTGACAACATTCACTGACAACATTCACTGACAACATTCACTCACTGACAACAT
This sequence comes from Staurois parvus, assembly GCF_062004578.1. Taxonomy (NCBI): domain Eukaryota; kingdom Metazoa; phylum Chordata; class Amphibia; order Anura; family Ranidae; genus Staurois; species Staurois parvus. Next base: position 723,700 of record NW_028319990.1, read on the forward strand.
TCACTGACAACATTCACTCTCTGACAACATTCACTCTCTGACAACATTCACTCACTGACAACATTCACTCACTGACAACATTTACTCACTGACAACATTCACTGACAACATTCACTCACTGACAACATTCACTCTCTGACAACATTCGCTCACTGACAACATTCACTGACAACATTCACTGACAACATTCACTCACTGACAACATTCACTGACAACATTCACTCTCTGACAACATTCACTGACAACATTCACTCACTGACAACATTCACTGACAACATTCACTCACTGACAACATTTACTCACTGACAACATTCACTGACAACATTCACTCACTGACAACATTCACTGACAACATTCACTCACTGAAACATTCACTCACTGACAACACTGACAACATTCACTGACAACATTCACTCACTGACAACATTCACTGACAACATTCACTCACTGACAACATTCACTGACAACATTCACTCACTGACAACATTCACTGACAACATTCGCTCACTGACAACATTCACTGACAACATTCACTCTCTGACAACATTCGCTCACTGACAACATTCACTGACAACATTCACTGACAACATTCACTCACTGACAACATTCACTCTCTGACAACATTCACTCACTGACAACATTCACTCTCTGACAACATTCACTGACAACATTCACTCACTGACAACATTCACTGACAACATTCACTCACTGACAACATTCACTGACAACATTCACTCACTGACAACATTTACTCACTGACAACATTCACTGACAACATTCACTGACAACATTCACTCACTGACAACATTCACTGACAACATTCACTCACTGACAACATTCACTCACTGACAACATTCACTGACAACATTCACTCACTGACAACATTCACTGACAACATTCACTCACTGACAACATTCACTGACAACATTCACTCACTGACAACATTCACTCTCTGACAACATTCACTCACTGACAACATTCACTGACAACATTCACTGACAACATTCACTCACTGACAACATTCACTGACAACATTCACTCTCTGACAACATTCACTGACAACATTCACTCACTGACAACATTCACTGACAACATTCACTCACTGACAACATTTACTCACTGACAACATTCACTGACAACATTCACTCACTGACAACATTCACTCTCTGACAACATTCGCTCACTGACAACATTCACTGACAACATTCACTGACAACATTCACTTACTGACAACATTCACTGACAACATTCACTCACTGACAACATTCACTGACAACATTCACTCACTGACAACATTCACTGACAACATTCACTCACTGACAACATTCACTGACAACATTCACTCACTGACAACATTCACTGACAACATTCACTCACTGACAACATTCACTCTCTGACAACATTCACTCACTGACAACATTCACTGACAACATTCACTCACTGACAACATTCACTGACAACATTCACTCACTGACAACATTCACTCTCTGACAACATTCGCTCACTGACAACATTCACTGACAACATTCACTGACAACATTCACTCACTGACAACATTCACTGACAACATTCACTCACTGACAACATTTACTCACTGACAACATTCACTGACAACATTCACTCACTGACAACATTCACTGACAACATTCACTCACTGACAACATTCACTCACTGACAACATTCACTGACAACATTCACTCACTGACAACATTCACTGACAACATTCACTCACTGACAACATTCACTGACAACATTCACTCACTGACAACATTCACTGACAACATTCGCTCACTGACAACATTCACTGACAACATTCACTCACTGACAACATTCACTCACTGACAACATTCACTGACAACATTCGCTCACTGACAACATTCACTGACAACATTCACTCTCTGACAACATTCACTCACTGACAACATTCACTGACAACATTCACTCACTGACAACATTCACTGACAACATTCACTCACTGACAACATTCACTGACAACATTCACTCACTGACAACATTCACTCACTGACAACATTCACTGACAACATTCACTCACTGACAACATTCACTGACAACATTCACTCACTGACAACATTCACTGACAACATTCACTCACTGACAACATTCACTCTCTGACAACATTCACTCACTGACAACATTCACTGACAACATTCACTGACAACATTCACTCACTGACAACATTCACTGACAACATTCATTCTCTGACAACATTCACTGACAACATTCACTCACTGACAACATTCACTGACAACATTCACTCACTGACAACATTTACTCACTGACAACATTCACTGACAACATTCACTCACTGACAACATTCACTCTCTGACAACATTCGCTCACTGACAACATTCACTGACAACATTCACTGACAACATTCACTCACTGACAACATTCACTGACAACATTCACTCACTGACAACATTCACTGACAACATTCACTCACTGACAACATTTACTCACTGACAACATTCACTGACAACATTCACTCACTGACAACATTCACTGACAACATTCACTCACTGACAACATTCACTGACAACATTCACTCACTGACAACATTCACTCTCTGACAACATTCGCTCACTGACAACATTCACTGACAACATTCACTGACAACATTCACTCACTGACAACATTCACTCTCTGACAACATTCACTCACTGACAACATTCACTGACAACATTCACTCTCTGACAACATTCACTGACAACATTCACTCACTGACAACATTCACTGACAACATTCACTCACTGACAACATTCACTGACAACATTCACTCACTGACAACATTCACTGACAACATTCACTCACTGACAACATTCACTGACTGACAACATTCACTGACAACATTCACTCACTGACAACATTCACTGACAACATTCATTCACTGACAACATTCACTGACAACATTCACTCACTGACAACATTCACTGACAACATTCACTCACTGACAACATTCACTCACTGACAACATTCACTGACAACATTCACTCTCTGACAACATTCACTCTCTGACAACATTCACTCACTGACAACATTCACTGACAACATTCACTCACTGACAACATTTACTCACTGACAACATTCACTGACAACATTCACTCACTGACAACATTCACTCTCTGACAACATTCGCTCACTGACAACATTCACTGACAACATTCACTCACTGACAACATTCACTGACAACATTCACTCTCTGACAACATTCACTGACAACATTCACTCACTGACAACATTCACTGACAACATTCACTCACTGACAACATTTACTCACTGACAACATTCACTGACAACATTCACTCACTGACAACATTCACTGACAACATTCACTCACTGAAACATTCACTCACTGACAACACTGACAACATTCACTGACAACATTCACTCACTGACAACATTCACTGACAACATTCACTCACTGACAACATTCACTGACAACATTCACTCACTGACAACATTCACTGACAACATTCGCTCACTGACAACATTCACTGACAACATTCACTCTCTGACAACATTCGCTCACTGACAACATTCACTGACAACATTCACTGACAACATTCACTCACTGACAACATTCACTCTCTGACAACATTCACTCACTGACAACATTCACTGACAACATTCACTCTCTGACAACATTCACTGACAACATTCACTCACTGACAACATTCACTGACAACATTCACTCACTGACAACATTCACTGACAACATTCACTGACAACATTCACTCACTGACAACATTCACTGACAACATTCACTCACTGACAACATTCACTCACTGACAACATTCACTGACAACATTCACTCACTGACAACATTCACTGACAACATTCACTCACTGACAACATTCACTGACAACATTCACTCACTGACAACATTCACTGACAACATTCACTCACTGACAACATTCACTCTCTGACAACATTCACTCACTGACAACATTCACTGACAACATTCACTGACAACATTCACTCACTGACAACATTCACTGACAACATTCACTCTCTGACAACATTCACTGACAACATTCACTCACTGACAACATTCACTGACAACATTCACTCACTGACAACATTTACTCACTGACAACATTCACTGACAACATTCACTCACTGACAACATTCACTCTCTGACAACATTCGCTCACTGACAACATTCACTGACAACATTCACTGACAACATTCACTCACTGACAACATTCACTGACAACATTCACTCACTGACAACATTCACTGACAACATTCACTCACTGACAACATTCACTGACAACATTCACTCACTGACAACATTCACTGACAACATTCACTCACTGACAACATTCACTGACAACATTCACTCACTGACAACATTCACTCTCTGACAACATTCGCTCACTGACAACATTCACTGACAACATTCACTGACAACATTCACTCACTGACAACATTCACTGACAACATTCACTCACTGACAACATTTACTCACTGACAACATTCACTGACAACATTCACTCACTGACAACATTCACTGACAACATTCACTCACTGACAACATTCACTCACTGACAACATTCACTGACAACATTCACTCACTGACAACATTCACTGACAACATTCACTCACTGACAACATTCACTGACAACATTCACTCACTGACAACATTCACTGACAACATTCGCTCACTGACAACATTCACTGACAACATTCACTCACTGACAACATTCACTCACTGACAACATTCACTGACAACATTCATTCTCTGACAACATTCACTGACAACATTCACTCACTGACAACATTCACTGACAACATTCACTCACTGACAACATTTACTCACTGACAACATTCACTGACAACATTCACTCACTGACAACATTCACTCTCTGACAACATTCGCTCACTGACAACATTCACTGACAACATTCACTGACAACATTCACTCACTGACAACATTCACTGACAACATTCACTCACTGACAACATTCACTGACAACATTCACTCACTGACAACATTCACTCACTGACAACATTCACTGACAACATTCACTCACTGACAACATTTACTCACTGACAACATTCACTGACAACATTCACTCACTGACAACATTCACTCTCTGACAACATTCGCTCACTGACAACATTCACTGACAACATTCACTGACAACATTCACTCACTGACAACATTCACTGACAACATTCACTCTCTGACAACATTCACTGACAACATTCACTCACTGACAACATTCACTGACAACATTCACTCACTGACAACATTTACTCACTGACAACATTCACTGACAACATTCACTCACTGACAACATTCACTGACAACATTCACTCACTGACAACATTCACTCACTGACAACATTCACTGACAACATTCACTCACTGACAACATTCACTGACAACATTCACTCACTGACAACATTCACTCTCTGACAACATTCGCTCACTGACAACATTCACTGACAACATTCACTCACTGACAACATTCACTGACAACATTCACTCTCTGACAACATTCACTGACAACATTCACTCACTGACAACATTCACTGACAACATTCACTCACTGACAACATTTACTCACTGACAACATTCACTGACAACATTCACTCACAGACAACATTCACTGACAACATTCACTCACTGACAACATTCACTCACTGACAACATTCACTGACAACATTCACTCACTGACAACATTCACTGACAACATTCACTCACTGACAACATTCACTGACAACATTCACTCTCTGACAACATTCACTCACTGACAACATTCACTGACAACATTCACTCACTGACAACATTCACTGACAACATTCACTCACTGACAACATTCACTCACTGACAACATTCACTGACAACATTCACTCACTGACAACATTCACTGACAACATTCACTCACTGACAACATTCACTGATAACATTCACTCACTGACAACATTCACTCTCTGACAACATTCACTCACTGACAACATTCACTGACAACATTCACTGACAACATTCACTCACTGACAACATTCACTGACAACATTCACTCTCTGACAACATTCACTGACAACATTCACTCACTGACAACATTCCCTGACAACATTCACTCACTGACAACATTCACTCTCTGACAACATTCGCTCACTGACAACATTCACTGACAACATTCACTGACAACATTCACTGACAACATTCACTCACTGACAACATTCACTGACAACATTCACTCTCTGACAACATTCACTGACAACATTCACTCACTGACAACATTCACTGACAACATTCACTCACTGACAACATTTACTCACTGACAACATTCACTGACAACATTCACTCACAGACAACATTCACTGACAACATTCACTCACTGACAACATTCACTGACAACATTCACTCACTGACAACATTCACTGACAACATTCACTCACTGACAACATTCACTGACAACATTCACTCTCTGACAACATTCACTCACTGACAACATTCACTGACAACATTCACTCACTGACAACATTCACTCACTGACAACATTCACTGACAACATTCACTCACTGACAACATTCACTGACAACATTCACTCACTGACAACATTCACTGACAACATTCACTCACTGACAACATTCACTCTCTGACAACATTCACTCACTGACAACATTCACTGACAACATTCACTCACTGACAACATTCACTGACAACATTCACTCTCTGACAACATTCACTCACTGACAACATTCACTGACAACATTCACTCACTGACAACATTCACTGACAACATTCACTCACTGACAACATTCACTCACTGACAACATTCACTGACAACATTCACTCACTGACAACATTCACTGACAACATTCACTCACTGACAACATTCACTGACAACATTCACTCACTGACAACATTCACTGACAACATTCACTCACTGACAACATTCACTCTCTGACAACATTCACTCACTGACAACATTCACTGACAACATTCACTCACTGACAACATTCACTGACAACATTCGCTCACTGACAACATTCACTGACAACATTCACTCTCTGACAACATTCACTCACTGACAACATTCACTGACAACATTCACTCACTGAGAACATTCACTGACAACATTCACTCACTGACAACATTCACTCACTGACAACATTCACTGACAACATTCACTCACTGACAACATTCACTGACAACATTCACTCACTGACAACATTCACTGACAACATTCACTCACTGACAACATTCACTGACAACATTCACTCACTGACAACATTCAATCACTGACAACATTCACTCTCTGACAACATTCACTCTCTGACAGCATTCACTGACAACATTCGCTCACTGACAACATTCACTCACTGACAACATTCACTGACAACATTCCCTCACTGACAACATTCACGCACTGACAACATTCACTCTCTGACAACATTCACTCACTGACAACATTCACTGACAACATTCACTGACAACATTCACTCACTGACAACATTCACTCACTGACAACATTCACTCACTGACAACATTCACTGACAACATTCACTCACTGACAACATTCACTGACAACATTCACTCACTGACAACATTCACTGACAACATTCGCTCACTGACAACATTCACTGACAACATTCACTCTCTGACAACATTCACTCACTGACAACATTCACTGACAACATTCACTCACTGACAACATTCACTGACAACATTCACTCACTGACAACATTCACTCACTGACAACATTCACTGACAACATTCACTCATTGACAACATTCACTGACAACATTCACTCACTGACAACATTCACTGACAACATTCACTCACTGACAACATTCACTGACAACATTCACTCACTGACAACATTCACTCTCTGACAACATTCACTCACTGACAACATTCACTGACAACATTCACTCACTGACAACATTCACTGACAACATTCGCTCACTGACAACATTCACTGACAACATTCACTCTCTGACAACATTCACTCACTGACAACATTCACTGACAACATTCACTCACTGACAACATTCACTCACTGACAACATTCACTGACAACATTCACTCACTGACAACATTCACTGACAACATTCACTCACTGACAACATTCACTCACTGACAACATTCACTGACAACATTCACTCTCTGACAACATTCACTCTCTGACAACATTCACTCACTGACAACATTCACTGACAACATTCACTCACTGACAACATTCACTGACAACATTCACTCACTGACAACATTCACTGACAACATTCACTCACTGACAACATTCACTGACAACATTCACTCACTGACAACATTCACTGACAACATTCACTCACTGACAACATTCACTGACAACATTCACTCACTGACAACATTCACTCTCTGACAACATTCGCTCACTGACAACATTCACTGACAACATTCACTGACAACATTCACTCACTGACAACATTCACTCTCTGACAACATTCACTCACTGACAACATTCACTGACAACATTCACTGACAACATTCACTCACTGACAACATTCACTGACAACATTCACTCTCTGACAACATTCACTCTCTGACAACATTCACTCACTGACAACATTCACTCACTGACAACATTTACTCACTGACAACATTCACTGACAACATTCACTCACTGACAACATTCACTCTCTGACAACATTCGCTCACTGACAACATTCACTGACAACATTCACTGACAACATTCACTCACTGACAACATTCACTGACAACATTCACTCTCTGACAACATTCACTGACAACATTCACTCACTGACAACATTCACTGACAACATTCACTCACTGACAACATTTACTCACTGACAACATTCACTGACAACATTCACTCACTGACAACATTCACTGACAACATTCACTCACTGAAACATTCACTCACTGACAACACTGACAACATTCACTGACAACATTCACTCACTGACAACATTCACTGACAACATTCACTCACTGACAACATTCACTGACAACATTCACTCACTGACAACATTCACTGACAACATTCGCTCACTGACAACATTCACTGACAACATTCACTCTCTGACAACATTCGCTCACTGACAACATTCACTGACAACATTCACTGACAACATTCACTCACTGACAACATTCACTCTCTGACAACATTCACTCACTGACAACATTCACTCTCTGACAACATTCACTGACAACATTCACTCACTGACAACATTCACTGACAACATTCACTCACTGACAACATTCACTGACAACATTCACTCACTGACAACATTTACTCACTGACAACATTCACTGACAACATTCACTGACAACATTCACTCACTGACAACATTCACTGACAACATTCACTCACTGACAACATTCACTCACTGACAACATTCACTGACAACATTCACTCACTGACAACATTCACTGACAACATTCACTCACTGACAACATTCACTGACAACATTCACTCACTGACAACATTCACTGACAACATTCACTCACTGACAACATTCACTCTCTGACAACATTCACTCACTGACAACATTCACTGACAACATTCACTCACTGACAACATTCACTGACAACATTCACTCTCTGACAACATTCACTCACTGACAACATTCACTGACAACATTCACTCACTGACAACATTCACTCACTGACAACATTCACTGACAACATTCTCTCACTGACAACATTCACTGACAACATTCACTCACTGACAACATTCACTGACAACATTCACTCACTGACAACATTCACTGACAACATTCACTCACTGACAACATTCACTCTCTGACAACATTCACTCACTGACAACATTCACTGACAACATTCACTCACTGACAACATTCACTGACAACATTCACTCACTGACAACATTCACTGACAACATTCACTCACTGACAACATTCACTCTCTGACAACATTCGCTCACTGACAACATTCACTGACAACATTCACTGACAACATTCACTCACTGACAACATTCACTGACAACATTCACTCACTGACAACATTCACTGACAACATTCGCTCACTGACAACATTCACTCTCTGACAACATTCACTCACTGACAACATTCACTGACAACATTCACTCACTGACAACATTCACTGACAACATTCACTCACTGACAACATTCACTGACAACATTTACTCACTGACAACATTCACTCACTGACAACATTTACTGACAACATTCACTCACTGACAACATTCACTGACAACATTCACTCACTGACAACATTCACTGACAACATTCACTCACTGACAACATTCACTGACAACATTCACTCACTGACAACATTCACTCTCTGACAACATTCACTCACTGACAACATTTACTGACAACATTCACTCACTGACAACATTCACTGACAACATTCACTCACTGACAACATTCACTCACTGACAACATTCACTGACAACATTCACTCACTGACAACATTCACTGACAACATTCACTCACTGACAACATTCACTCACTGACAACATTCACTGACAACATTCACTCACTGACAACATTCACTGACAACATTCACTCACTGACAACATTCACTGACAACATTTACTCACTGACAACATTCACTGACAACATTCACTCACTGACAACATTCACTGACAACATTCACTCTCTGACAACATTCACTCACTGACAACATTCACTCTCTGACAACATTCACTCACTGACAACATTCACTGACAACATTCACTCTCTGACAACATTCACTCACTGACATCATTCACTCTCTGACAACATTCACTCACTGACAACATTCACTCTCTGACAACATTCACTCACTGACAACATTCACTGACAACATTCACTCTCTGACAACATTCATTCACTGACAACATTAACTGACAACATTCACTCACTGACAACATTCACTCTCTGACAACATTCACTCACTGACAACATTCACTGACAACATTCACTGACAACATTCACTCACTGACAACATTCACTGACAACATTCACTCTCTGACAACATTCACTGACAACATTCACTCACTGACAACATTCACTGACAACATTCACTCACTGACAACATTCACTGACAACATTCACTCACTGACAACATTCACTGACAACATTCACTCACTGACAACATTCACTGACAACATTCGCTCACTGACAACATTCACTGACAACATTCACTCTCTGACAACATTCACTCACTGACAACATTCACTGACAACATTCACTCACTGAGAACATTCACTGACAACATTCACTCACTGACAACATTCACTCACTGACAACATTCACTGACAACATTCACTCACTGACAACATTCACTGACAACATTCACTCACTGACAACATTCACTGACAACATTCACTCACTGACAACATTCACTGACAACATTCACTCACTGACAACATTCAATCACTGACAACATTCACTCTCTGACAACATTCACTCTCTGACAGCATTCACTGACAACATTCGCTCACTGACAACATTCACTCACTGACAACATTCACTGACAACATTCCCTCACTGACAACATTCACGCACTGACAACATTCACTCTCTGACAACATTCACTCACTGACAACATTCACTGACAACATTCACTGACAACATTCACTCACTGACAACATTCACTGACAACATTCACTCACTGACAACATTCACTCACTGACAACATTCACTGACAACATTCACTCACTGACAACATTCACTGACAACATTCACTCACTGACAACATTCACTGACAACATTCGCTCACTGACAACATTCACTGACAACATTCACTCTCTGACAACATTCACTCACTGACAACATTCACTGACAACATTCACTCACTGACAACATTCACTGACAACATTCACTCACTGACAACATTCACTCACTGACAACATTCACTGACAACATTCACTCATTGACAACATTCACTGACAACATTCACTCACTGACAACATTCACTGACAACATTCACTCACTGACAACATTCACTGACAACATTCACTCACTGACAACATTCACTCTCTGACAACATTCACTCACTGACAACATTCACTGACAACATTCACTCACTGACAACATTCACTGACAACATTCGCTCACTGACAACATTCACTGACAACATTCACTCTCTGACAACATTCACTCACTGACAACATTCACTGACAACATTCACTCACTGACAACATTCACTCACTGACAACATTCACTGACAACATTCACTCACTGACAACATTCACTGACAACATTCACTCACTGACAACATTCACTCACTGACAACATTCACTGACAACATTCACTCTCTGACAACATTCACTCTCTGACAACATTCACTCACTGACAACATTCACTGACAACATTCACTCACTGACAACATTCACTGACAACATTCACTCACTGACAACATTCACTGACAACATTCACTCACTGACAACATTCACTGACAACATTCACTCACTGACAACATTCACTGACAACATTCACTCACTGACAACATTCACTGACAACATTCACTCACTGACAACATTCACTCTCTGACAACATTCGCTCACTGACAACATTCACTGACAACATTCACTGACAACATTCACTCACTGACAACATTCACTCTCTGACAACATTCACTCACTGACAACATTCACTGACAACATTCACTGACAACATTCACTCACTGACAACATTCACTGACAACATTCACTCTCTGACAACATTCACTCTCTGACAACATTCACTCACTGACAACATTCACTCACTGACAACATTTACTCACTGACAACATTCACTGACAACATTCACTCACTGACAACATTCACTCTCTGACAACATTCGCTCACTGACAACATTCACTGACAACATTCACTGACAACATTCACTCACTGACAACATTCACTGACAACATTCACTCTCTGACAACATTCACTGACAACATTCACTCACTGACAACATTCACTGACAACATTCACTCACTGACAACATTTACTCACTGACAACATTCACTGACAACATTCACTCACTGACAACATTCACTGACAACATTCACTCACTGAAACATTCACTCACTGACAACACTGACAACATTCACTGACAACATTCACTCACTGACAACATTCACTGACAACATTCACTCACTGACAACATTCACTGACAACATTCACTCACTGACAACATTCACTGACAACATTCGCTCACTGACAACATTCACTGACAACATTCACTCTCTGACAACATTCGCTCACTGACAACATTCACTGACAACATTCACTGACAACATTCACTCACTGACAACATTCACTCTCTGACAACATTCACTCACTGACAACATTCACTCTCTGACAACATTCACTGACAACATTCACTCACTGACAACATTCACTGACAACATTCACTCACTGACAACATTCACTGACAACATTCACTCACTGACAACATTTACTCACTGACAACATTCACTGACAACATTCACTGACAACATTCACTCACTGACAACATTCACTGACAACATTCACTCACTGACAACATTCACTCACTGACAACATTCACTGACAACATTCACTCACTGACAACATTCACTGACAACATTCACTCACTGACAACATTCACTGACAACATTCACTCACTGACAACATTCACTCTCTGACAACATTCACTCACTGACAACATTCACTGACAACATTCACTGACAACATTCACTCACTGACAACATTCACTGACAACATTCACTCTCTGACAACATTCACTGACAACATTCACTCACTGACAACATTCACTGACAACATTCACTCACTGACAACATTTACTCACTGACAACATTCACTGACAACATTCACTCACTGACAACATTCACTCTCTGACAACATTCGCTCACTGACAACATTCACTGACAACATTCACTGACAACATTCACTTACTGACAACATTCACTGACAACATTCACTCACTGACAACATTCACTGACAACATTCACTCACTGACAACATTCACTGACAACATTCACTCACTGACAACATTCACTGACAACATTCACTCACTGACAACATTCACTGACAACATTCACTCACTGACAACATTCACTCTCTGACAACATTCACTCACTGACAACATTCACTGACAACATTCACTCACTGACAACATTCACTGACAACATTCACTCACTGACAACATTCACTCTCTGACAACATTCGCTCACTGACAACATTCACTGACAACATTCACTGACAACATTCACTCACTGACAACATTCACTGACAACATTCACTCACTGACAACATTTACTCACTGACAACATTCACTGACAACATTCACTCACTGACAACATTCACTGACAACATTCACTCACTGACAACATTCACTCACTGACAACATTCACTGACAACATTCACTCACTGACAACATTCACTGACAACATTCACTCACTGACAACATTCACTGACAACATTCACTCACTGACAACATTCACTGACAACATTCGCTCACTGACAACATTCACTGACAACATTCACTCACTGACAACATTCACTCACTGACAACATTCACTGACAACATTCGCTCACTGACAACATTCACTGACAACATTCACTCTCTGACAACATTCACTCACTGACAACATTCACTGACAACATTCACTCACTGACAACATTCACTGACAACATTCACTCACTGACAACATTCACTGACAACATTCACTCACTGACAACATTCACTCACTGACAACATTCACTGACAACATTCACTCACTGACAACATTCACTGACAACATTCACTCACTGACAACATTCACTGACAACATTCACTCACTGACAACATTCACTCTCTGACAACATTCACTCACTGACAACATTCACTGACAACATTCACTGACAACATTCACTCACTGACAACATTCACTGACAACATTCATTCTCTGACAACATTCACTGACAACATTCACTCACTGACAACATTCACTGACAACATTCACTCACTGACAACATTTACTCACTGACAACATTCACTGACAACATTCACTCACTGACAACATTCACTCTCTGACAACATTCGCTCACTGACAACATTCACTGACAACATTCACTGACAACATTCACTCACTGACAACATTCACTGACAACATTCACTCACTGACAACATTTACTCACTGACAACATTCACTGACAACATTCACTCACTGACAACATTCACTGACAACATTCACTCACTGACAACATTCACTGACAACATTCACTCACTGACAACATTCACTCTCTGACAACATTCGCTCACTGACAACATTCACTGACAACATTCACTGACAACATTCACTCACTGACAACATTCACTCTCTGACAACATTCACTCACTGACAACATTCACTGACAACATTCACTCTCTGACAACATTCACTGACAACATTCACTCACTGACAACATTCACTGACAACATTCACTCACTGACAACATTCACTGACAACATTCACTCACTGACAACATTCACTGACAACATTCACTCACTGACAACATTCACTGACTGACAACATTCACTGACAACATTCACTCACTGACAACATTCACTGACAACATTCATTCACTGACAACATTCACTGACAACATTCACTCACTGACAACATTCACTGACAACATTCACTCACTGACAACATTCACTCACTGACAACATTCACTGACAACATTCACTCTCTGACAACATTCACTCTCTGACAACATTCACTCACTGACAACATTCACTGACAACATTCACTCACTGACAACATTTACTCACTGACAACATTCACTGACAACATTCACTCACTGACAACATTCACTCTCTGACAACATTCGCTCACTGACAACATTCACTGACAACATTCACTCACTGACAACATTCACTGACAACATTCACTCTCTGACAACATTCACTGACAACATTCACTCACTGACAACATTCACTGACAACATTCACTCACTGACAACATTTACTCACTGACAACATTCACTGACAACATTCACTCACTGACAACATTCACTGACAACATTCACTCACTGAAACATTCACTCACTGACAACACTGACAACATTCACTGACAACATTCACTCACTGACAACATTCACTGACAACATTCACTCACTGACAACATTCACTGACAACATTCACTCACTGACAACATTCACTGACAACATTCGCTCACTGACAACATTCACTGACAACATTCACTCTCTGACAACATTCGCTCACTGACAACATTCACTGACAACATTCACTGACAACATTCACTCACTGACAACATTCACTCTCTGACAACATTCACTCACTGACAACATTCACTGACAACATTCACTCTCTGACAACATTCACTGACAACATTCACTCACTGACAACATTCACTGACAACATTCACTCACTGACAACATTCACTGACAACATTCACTGACAACATTCACTCACTGACAACATTCACTGACAACATTCACTCACTGACAACATTCACTCACTGACAACATTCACTGACAACATTCACTCACTGACAACATTCACTGACAACATTCACTCACTGACAACATTCACTGACAACATTCACTCACTGACAACATTCACTGACAACATTCACTCACTGACAACATTCACTCTCTGACAACATTCACTCACTGACAACATTCACTGACAACATTCACTGACAACATTCACTCACTGACAACATTCACTGACAACATTCACTCTCTGACAACATTCACTGACAACATTCACTCACTGACAACATTCACTGACAACATTCACTCACTGACAACATTTACTCACTGACAACATTCACTGACAACATTCACTCACTGACAACATTCACTCTCTGACAACATTCGCTCACTGACAACATTCACTGACAACATTCACTGACAACATTCACTCACTGACAACATTCACTGACAACATTCACTCACTGACAACATTCACTGACAACATTCACTCACTGACAACATTCACTGACAACATTCACTCACTGACAACATTCACTGACAACATTCACTCACTGACAACATTCACTGACAACATTCACTCACTGACAACATTCACTCTCTGACAACATTCGCTCACTGACAACATTCACTGACAACATTCACTGACAACATTCACTCACTGACAACATTCACTGACAACATTCACTCACTGACAACATTTACTCACTGACAACATTCACTGACAACATTCACTCACTGACAACATTCACTGACAACATTCACTCACTGACAACATTCACTCACTGACAACATTCACTGACAACATTCACTCACTGACAACATTCACTGACAACATTCACTCACTGACAACATTCACTGACAACATTCACTCACTGACAACATTCACTGACAACATTCGCTCACTGACAACATTCACTGACAACATTCACTCACTGACAACATTCACTCACTGACAACATTCACTGACAACATTCATTCTCTGACAACATTCACTGACAACATTCACTCACTGACAACATTCACTGACAACATTCACTCACTGACAACATTTACTCACTGACAACATTCACTGACAACATTCACTCACTGACAACATTCACTCTCTGACAACATTCGCTCACTGACAACATTCACTGACAACATTCACTGACAACATTCACTCACTGACAACATTCACTGACAACATTCACTCACTGACAACATTCACTGACAACATTCACTCACTGACAACATTTACTCACTGACAACATTCACTGACAACATTCACTCACTGACAACATTCACTGACAACATTCACTCACTGACAACATTCACTGACAACATTCACTCACTGACAACATTCACTCTCTGACAACATTCGCTCACTGACAACATTCACTGACAACATTCACTGACAACATTCACTCACTGACAACATTCACTGACAACATTCACTCACTGACAACATTTACTCACTGACAACATTCACTGACAACATTCACTCACTGACAACATTCACTGACAACATTCACTCACTGACAACATTTACTCACTGACAACATTCACTGACAACATTCACTCACTGACAACATTCACTCTCTGACAACATTCGCTCACTGACAACATTCACTGACAACATTCACTGACAACATTCACTCACTGACAACATTCACTGACAACATTCACTCTCTGACAACATTCACTGACAACATTCACTCACTGACAACATTCACTGACAACATTCACTCACTGACAACATTTACTCACTGACAACATTCACTGACAACATTCACTCACTGACAACATTCACTGACAACATTCACTCACTGACAACATTCACTCTCTGACAACATTCGCTCACTGACAACATTCACTGACAACATTCACTCACTGACAACATTCACTGACAACATTCACTCTCTGACAACATTCACTGACAACATTCACTCACTGACAACATTCACTGACAACATTCACTCACTGACAACATTTACTCACTGACAACATTCACTGACAACATTCACTCACAGACAACATTCACTGACAACATTCACTCACTGACAACATTCACTCACTGACAACATTCACTGACAACATTCACTCACTGACAACATTCACTGACAACATTCACTCACTGACAACATTCACTGACAACATTCACTCTCTGACAACATTCACTCACTGACAACATTCACTGACAACATTCACTCACTGACAACATTCACTGACAACATTCACTCACTGACAACATTCACTCACTGACAACATTCACTGACAACATTCACTCACTGACAACATTCACTGACAACATTCACTCACTGACAACATTCACTGATAACATTCACTCACTGACAACATTCACTCTCTGACAACATTCACTCACTGACAACATTCACTGACAACATTCACTGACAACATTCACTCACTGACAACATTCACTGACAACATTCACTCTCTGACAACATTCACTGACAACATTCACTCACTGACAACATTCCCTGACAACATTCACTCACTGACAACATTCACTCTCTGACAACATTCGCTCACTGACAACATTCACTGACAACATTCACTGACAACATTCACTGACAACATTCACTCACTGACAACATTCACTGACAACATTCACTCTCTGACAACATTCACTGACAACATTCACTCACTGACAACATTCACTGACAACATTCACTCACTGACAACATTTACTCACTGACAACATTCACTGACAACATTCACTCACAGACAACATTCACTGACAACATTCACTCACTGACAACATTCACTGACAACATTCACTCACTGACAACATTCACTGACAACATTCACTCACTGACAACATTCACTGACAACATTCACTCTCTGACAACATTCACTCACTGACAACATTCACTGACAACATTCACTCACTGACAACATTCACTCACTGACAACATTCACTGACAACATTCACTCACTGACAACATTCACTGACAACATTCACTCACTGACAACATTCACTGACAACATTCACTCACTGACAACATTCACTCTCTGACAACATTCACTCACTGACAACATTCACTGACAACATTCACTCACTGACAACATTCACTGACAACATTCACTCTCTGACAACATTCACTCACTGACAACATTCACTGACAACATTCACTCACTGACAACATTCACTGACAACATTCACTCACTGACAACATTCACTCACTGACAACATTCACTGACAACATTCACTCACTGACAACATTCACTGACAACATTCACTCACTGACAACATTCACTGACAACATTCACTCACTGACAACATTCACTGACAACATTCACTCACTGACAACATTCACTCTCTGACAACATTCACTCACTGACAACATTCACTGACAACATTCACTCACTGACAACATTCACTGACAACATTCACTCACTGACAACATTCACTCTCTGACAACATTCGCTCACTGACAACATTCACTGACAACATTCACTGACAACATTCACTCACTGACAACATTCACTGACAACATTCACTCACTGACAACATTCACTGACAACATTCGCTCACTGACAACATTCACTCTCTGACAACATTCACTCACTGACAACATTCACTGACAACATTCACTCACTGACAACATTCACTGACAACATTCACTCACTGACAACATTCACTGACAACATTCACTCACTGACAACATTCACTCACTGACAACATTTACTGACAACATTCACTCACTGACAACATTCACTGACAACATTCACTCACTGACAACATTCACTGACAACATTCACTCACTGACAACATTCACTGACAACATTCACTCACTGACAACATTCACTCTCTGACAACATTCACTCACTGACAACATTTACTGACAACATTCACTCACTGACAACATTCACTGACAACATTCACTCACTGACAACATTCACTCACTGACAACATTCACTGACAACATTCACTCACTGACAACATTCACTGACAACATTCACTCACTGACAACATTCACTCACTGACAACATTCACTGACAACATTCACTCACTGACAACATTCACTCACTGACAACATTCACTGACAACATTCACTCATTGACAACATTCACTGACAACATTCACTCACTGACAACATTCACTGACAACATTCACTCACTGACAACATTCACTGACAACATTCACTCACTGACAACATTCACTCTCTGACAACATTCACTCACTGACAACATTCACTGACAACATTCACTCACTGACAACATTCACTGACAACATTCGCTCACTGACAACATTCACTGACAACATTCACTCTCTGACAACATTCACTCACTGACAACATTCACTGACAACATTCACTCACTGACAACATTCACTCACTGACAACATTCACTGACAACATTCACTCACTGACAACATTCACTGACAACATTCACTCACTGACAACATTCACTCACTGACAACATTCACTGACAACATTCACTCTCTGACAACATTCACTCTCTGACAACATTCACTCACTGACAACATTCACTGACAACATTCACTCACTGACAACATTCACTGACAACATTCACTCACTGACAACATTCACTGACAACATTCACTCACTGACAACATTCACTGACAACATTCACTCACTGACAACATTCACTGACAACATTCACTCACTGACAACATTCACTGACAACATTCACTCACTGACAACATTCACTCTCTGACAACATTCGCTCACTGACAACATTCACTGACAACATTCACTGACAACATTCACTCACTGACAACATTCACTCTCTGACAACATTCACTCACTGACAACATTCACTGACAACATTCACTGACAACATTCACTCACTGACAACATTCACTGACAACATTCACTCTCTGACAACATTCACTCTCTGACAACATTCACTCACTGACAACATTCACTCACTGACAACATTTACTCACTGACAACATTCACTGACAACATTCACTCACTGACAACATTCACTCTCTGACAACATTCGCTCACTGACAACATTCACTGACAACATTCACTGACAACATTCACTCACTGACAACATTCACTGACAACATTCACTCTCTGACAACATTCACTGACAACATTCACTCACTGACAACATTCACTGACAACATTCACTCACTGACAACATTTACTCACTGACAACATTCACTGACAACATTCACTCACTGACAACATTCACTGACAACATTCACTCACTGAAACATTCACTCACTGACAACACTGACAACATTCACTGACAACATTCACTCACTGACAACATTCACTGACAACATTCACTCACTGACAACATTCACTGACAACATTCACTCACTGACAACATTCACTGACAACATTCGCTCACTGACAACATTCACTGACAACATTCACTCTCTGACAACATTCGCTCACTGACAACATTCACTGACAACATTCACTGACAACATTCACTCACTGACAACATTCACTCTCTGACAACATTCACTCACTGACAACATTCACTCTCTGACAACATTCACTGACAACATTCACTCACTGACAACATTCACTGACAACATTCACTCACTGACAACATTCACTGACAACATTCACTCACTGACAACATTTACTCACTGACAACATTCACTGACAACATTCACTGACAACATTCACTCACTGACAACATTCACTGACAACATTCACTCACTGACAACATTCACTCACTGACAACATTCACTGACAACATTCACTCACTGACAACATTCACTGACAACATTCACTCACTGACAACATTCACTGACAACATTCACTCACTGACAACATTCACTGACAACATTCACTCACTGACAACATTCACTCTCTGACAACATTCACTCACTGACAACATTCACTGACAACATTCACTCACTGACAACATTCACTGACAACATTCACTCTCTGACAACATTCACTCACTGACAACATTCACTGACAACATTCACTCACTGACAACATTCACTCACTGACAACATTCACTGACAACATTCTCTCACTGACAACATTCACTGACAACATTCACTCACTGACAACATTCACTGACAACATTCACTCACTGACAACATTCACTGACAACATTCACTCACTGACAACATTCACTCTCTGACAACATTCACTCACTGACAACATTCACTGACAACATTCACTCACTGACAACATTCACTGACAACATTCACTCACTGACAACATTCACTGACAACATTCACTCACTGACAACATTCACTCTCTGACAACATTCGCTCACTGACAACATTCACTGACAACATTCACTGACAACATTCACTCACTGACAACATTCACTGACAACATTCACTCACTGACAACATTCACTGACAACATTCGCTCACTGACAACATTCACTCTCTGACAACATTCACTCACTGACAACATTCACTGACAACATTCACTCACTGACAACATTCACTGACAACATTCACTCACTGACAACATTCACTGACAACATTTACTCACTGACAACATTCACTCACTGACAACATTTACTGACAACATTCACTCACTGACAACATTCACTGACAACATTCACTCACTGACAACATTCACTGACAACATTCACTCACTGACAACATTCACTGACAACATTCACTCACTGACAACATTCACTCTCTGACAACATTCACTCACTGACAACATTTACTGACAACATTCACTCACTGACAACATTCACTGACAACATTCACTCACTGACAACATTCACTCACTGACAACATTCACTGACAACATTCACTCACTGACAACATTCACTGACAACATTCACTCACTGACAACATTCACTCACTGACAACATTCACTGACAACATTCACTCACTGACAACATTCACTGACAACATTCACTCACTGACAACATTCACTGACAACATTTACTCACTGACAACATTCACTGACAACATTCACTCACTGACAACATTCACTGACAACATTCACTCTCTGACAACATTCACTCACTGACAACATTCACTCTCTGACAACATTCACTCACTGACAACATTCACTGACAACATTCACTCTCTGACAACATTCACTCACTGACATCATTCACTCTCTGACAACATTCACTCACTGACAACATTCACTCTCTGACAACATTCACTCACTGACAACATTCACTGACAACATTCACTCTCTGACAACATTCATTCACTGACAACATTAACTGACAACATTCACTCACTGACAACATTCACTCTCTGACAACATTCACTCACTGACAACATTCACTGACAACATTCACTGACAACATTCACTCACTGACAACATTCACTGACAACATTCACTCTCTGACAACATTCACTGACAACATTCACTCACTGACAACATTCACTGACAACATTCACTCACTGACAACATTCACTGACAACATTCACTCACTGACAACATTCACTGACAACATTCACTCACTGACAACATTCACTGACAACATTCGCTCACTGACAACATTCACTGACAACATTCACTCTCTGACAACATTCACTCACTGACAACATTCACTGACAACATTCACTCACTGAGAACATTCACTGACAACATTCACTCACTGACAACATTCACTCACTGACAACATTCACTGACAACATTCACTCACTGACAACATTCACTGACAACATTCACTCACTGACAACATTCACTGACAACATTCACTCACTGACAACATTCACTGACAACATTCACTCACTGACAACATTCAATCACTGACAACATTCACTCTCTGACAACATTCACTCTCTGACAGCATTCACTGACAACATTCGCTCACTGACAACATTCACTCACTGACAACATTCACTGACAACATTCCCTCACTGACAACATTCACGCACTGACAACATTCACTCTCTGACAACATTCACTCACTGACAACATTCACTGACAACATTCACTGACAACATTCACTCACTGACAACATTCACTGACAACATTCACTCACTGACAACATTCACTCACTGACAACATTCACTGACAACATTCACTCACTGACAACATTCACTGACAACATTCACTCACTGACAACATTCACTGACAACATTCGCTCACTGACAACATTCACTGACAACATTCACTCTCTGACAACATTCACTCACTGACAACATTCACTGACAACATTCACTCACTGACAACATTCACTGACAACATTCACTCACTGACAACATTCACTCACTGACAACATTCACTGACAACATTCACTCATTGACAACATTCACTGACAACATTCACTCACTGACAACATTCACTGACAACATTCACTCACTGACAACATTCACTGACAACATTCACTCACTGACAACATTCACTCTCTGACAACATTCACTCACTGACAACATTCACTGACAACATTCACTCACTGACAACATTCACTGACAACATTCGCTCACTGACAACATTCACTGACAACATTCACTCTCTGACAACATTCACTCACTGACAACATTCACTGACAACATTCACTCACTGACAACATTCACTCACTGACAACATTCACTGACAACATTCACTCACTGACAACATTCACTGACAACATTCACTCACTGACAACATTCACTCACTGACAACATTCACTGACAACATTCACTCTCTGACAACATTCACTCTCTGACAACATTCACTCACTGACAACATTCACTGACAACATTCACTCACTGACAACATTCACTGACAACATTCACTCACTGACAACATTCACTGACAACATTCACTCACTGACAACATTCACTGACAACATTCACTCACTGACAACATTCACTGACAACATTCACTCACTGACAACATTCACTGACAACATTCACTCACTGACAACATTCACTCTCTGACAACATTCGCTCACTGACAACATTCACTGACAACATTCACTGACAACATTCACTCACTGACAACATTCACTCTCTGACAACATTCACTCACTGACAACATTCACTGACAACATTCACTGACAACATTCACTCACTGACAACATTCACTGACAACATTCACTCTCTGACAACATTCACTCTCTGACAACATTCACTCACTGACAACATTCACTCACTGACAACATTTACTCACTGACAACATTCACTGACAACATTCACTCACTGACAACATTCACTCTCTGACAACATTCGCTCACTGACAACATTCACTGACAACATTCACTGACAACATTCACTCACTGACAACATTCACTGACAACATTCACTCTCTGACAACATTCACTGACAACATTCACTCACTGACAACATTCACTGACAACATTCACTCACTGACAACATTTACTCACTGACAACATTCACTGACAACATTCACTCACTGACAACATTCACTGACAACATTCACTCACTGAAACATTCACTCACTGACAACACTGACAACATTCACTGACAACATTCACTCACTGACAACATTCACTGACAACATTCACTCACTGACAACATTCACTGACAACATTCACTCACTGACAACATTCACTGACAACATTCGCTCACTGACAACATTCACTGACAACATTCACTCTCTGACAACATTCGCTCACTGACAACATTCACTGACAACATTCACTGACAACATTCACTCACTGACAACATTCACTCTCTGACAACATTCACTCACTGACAACATTCACTCTCTGACAACATTCACTGACAACATTCACTCACTGACAACATTCACTGACAACATTCACTCACTGACAACATTCACTGACAACATTCACTCACTGACAACATTTACTCACTGACAACATTCACTGACAACATTCACTGACAACATTCACTCACTGACAACATTCACTGACAACATTCACTCACTGACAACATTCACTCACTGACAACATTCACTGACAACATTCACTCACTGACAACATTCACTGACAACATTCACTCACTGACAACATTCACTGACAACATTCACTCACTGACAACATTCACTCTCTGACAACATTCACTCACTGACAACATTCACTGACAACATTCACTGACAACATTCACTCACTGACAACATTCACTGACAACATTCACTCTCTGACAACATTCACTGACAACATTCACTCACTGACAACATTCACTGACAACATTCACTCACTGACAACATTTACTCACTGACAACATTCACTGACAACATTCACTCACTGACAACATTCACTCTCTGACAACATTCGCTCACTGACAACATTCACTGACAACATTCACTGACAACATTCACTTACTGACAACATTCACTGACAACATTCACTCACTGACAACATTCACTGACAACATTCACTCACTGACAACATTCACTGACAACATTCACTCACTGACAACATTCACTGACAACATTCACTCACTGACAACATTCACTGACAACATTCACTCACTGACAACATTCACTCTCTGACAACATTCACTCACTGACAACATTCACTGACAACATTCACTCACTGACAACATTCACTGACAACATTCACTCACTGACAACATTCACTCTCTGACAACATTCGCTCACTGACAACATTCACTGACAACATTCACTGACAACATTCACTCACTGACAACATTCACTGACAACATTCACTCACTGACAACATTTACTCACTGACAACATTCACTGACAACATTCACTCACTGACAACATTCACTGACAACATTCACTCACTGACAACATTCACTCACTGACAACATTCACTGACAACATTCACTCACTGACAACATTCACTGACAACATTCACTCACTGACAACATTCACTGACAACATTCACTCACTGACAACATTCACTGACAACATTCGCTCACTGACAACATTCACTGACAACATTCACTCACTGACAACATTCACTCACTGACAACATTCACTGACAACATTCGCTCACTGACAACATTCACTGACAACATTCACTCTCTGACAACATTCACTCACTGACAACATTCACTGACAACATTCACTCACTGACAACATTCACTGACAACATTCACTCACTGACAACATTCACTGACAACATTCACTCACTGACAACATTCACTCACTGACAACATTCACTGACAACATTCACTCACTGACAACATTCACTGACAACATTCACTCACTGACAACATTCACTGACAACATTCACTCACTGACAACATTCACTCTCTGACAACATTCACTCACTGACAACATTCACTGACAACATTCACTGACAACATTCACTCACTGACAACATTCACTGACAACATTCATTCTCTGACAACATTCACTGACAACATTCACTCACTGACAACATTCACTGACAACATTCACTCACTGACAACATTTACTCACTGACAACATTCACTGACAACATTCACTCACTGACAACATTCACTCTCTGACAACATTCGCTCACTGACAACATTCACTGACAACATTCACTGACAACATTCACTCACTGACAACATTCACTGACAACATTCACTCACTGACAACATTTACTCACTGACAACATTCACTGACAACATTCACTCACTGACAACATTCACTGACAACATTCACTCACTGACAACATTCACTGACAACATTCACTCACTGACAACATTCACTCTCTGACAACATTCGCTCACTGACAACATTCACTGACAACATTCACTGACAACATTCACTCACTGACAACATTCACTCTCTGACAACATTCACTCACTGACAACATTCACTGACAACATTCACTCTCTGACAACATTCACTGACAACATTCACTCACTGACAACATTCACTGACAACATTCACTCACTGACAACATTCACTGACAACATTCACTCACTGACAACATTCACTGACAACATTCACTCACTGACAACATTCACTGACTGACAACATTCACTGACAACATTCACTCACTGACAACATTCACTGACAACATTCATTCACTGACAACATTCACTGACAACATTCACTCACTGACAACATTCACTGACAACATTCACTCACTGACAACATTCACTCACTGACAACATTCACTGACAACATTCACTCTCTGACAACATTCACTCTCTGACAACATTCACTCACTGACAACATTCACTGACAACATTCACTCACTGACAACATTTACTCACTGACAACATTCACTGACAACATTCACTCACTGACAACATTCACTCTCTGACAACATTCGCTCACTGACAACATTCACTGACAACATTCACTCACTGACAACATTCACTGACAACATTCACTCTCTGACAACATTCACTGACAACATTCACTCACTGACAACATTCACTGACAACATTCACTCACTGACAACATTTACTCACTGACAACATTCACTGACAACATTCACTCACTGACAACATTCACTGACAACATTCACTCACTGAAACATTCACTCACTGACAACACTGACAACATTCACTGACAACATTCACTCACTGACAACATTCACTGACAACATTCACTCACTGACAACATTCACTGACAACATTCACTCACTGACAACATTCACTGACAACATTCGCTCACTGACAACATTCACTGACAACATTCACTCTCTGACAACATTCGCTCACTGACAACATTCACTGACAACATTCACTGACAACATTCACTCACTGACAACATTCACTCTCTGACAACATTCACTCACTGACAACATTCACTGACAACATTCACTCTCTGACAACATTCACTGACAACATTCACTCACTGACAACATTCACTGACAACATTCACTCACTGACAACATTCACTGACAACATTCACTGACAACATTCACTCACTGACAACATTCACTGACAACATTCACTCACTGACAACATTCACTCACTGACAACATTCACTGACAACATTCACTCACTGACAACATTCACTGACAACATTCACTCACTGACAACATTCACTGACAACATTCACTCACTGACAACATTCACTGACAACATTCACTCACTGACAACATTCACTCTCTGACAACATTCACTCACTGACAACATTCACTGACAACATTCACTGACAACATTCACTCACTGACAACATTCACTGACAACATTCACTCTCTGACAACATTCACTGACAACATTCACTCACTGACAACATTCACTGACAACATTCACTCACTGACAACATTTACTCACTGACAACATTCACTGACAACATTCACTCACTGACAACATTCACTCTCTGACAACATTCGCTCACTGACAACATTCACTGACAACATTCACTGACAACATTCACTCACTGACAACATTCACTGACAACATTCACTCACTGACAACATTCACTGACAACATTCACTCACTGACAACATTCACTGACAACATTCACTCACTGACAACATTCACTGACAACATTCACTCACTGACAACATTCACTGACAACATTCACTCACTGACAACATTCACTCTCTGACAACATTCGCTCACTGACAACATTCACTGACAACATTCACTGACAACATTCACTCACTGACAACATTCACTGACAACATTCACTCACTGACAACATTTACTCACTGACAACATTCACTGACAACATTCACTCACTGACAACATTCACTGACAACATTCACTCACTGACAACATTCACTCACTGACAACATTCACTGACAACATTCACTCACTGACAACATTCACTGACAACATTCACTCACTGACAACATTCACTGACAACATTCACTCACTGACAACATTCACTGACAACATTCGCTCACTGACAACATTCACTGACAACATTCACTCACTGACAACATTCACTCACTGACAACATTCACTGACAACATTCATTCTCTGACAACATTCACTGACAACATTCACTCACTGACAACATTCACTGACAACATTCACTCACTGACAACATTTACTCACTGACAACATTCACTGACAACATTCACTCACTGACAACATTCACTCTCTGACAACATTCGCTCACTGACAACATTCACTGACAACATTCACTGACAACATTCACTCACTGACAACATTCACTGACAACATTCACTCACTGACAACATTCACTGACAACATTCACTCACTGACAACATTTACTCACTGACAACATTCACTGACAACATTCACTCACTGACAACATTCACTGACAACATTCACTCACTGACAACATTCACTGACAACATTCACTCACTGACAACATTCACTCTCTGACAACATTCGCTCACTGACAACATTCACTGACAACATTCACTGACAACATTCACTCACTGACAACATTCACTGACAACATTCACTCACTGACAACATTTACTCACTGACAACATTCACTGACAACATTCACTCACTGACAACATTCACTGACAACATTCACTCACTGACAACATTTACTCACTGACAACATTCACTGACAACATTCACTCACTGACAACATTCACTCTCTGACAACATTCGCTCACTGACAACATTCACTGACAACATTCACTGACAACATTCACTCACTGACAACATTCACTGACAACATTCACTCTCTGACAACATTCACTGACAACATTCACTCACTGACAACATTCACTGACAACATTCACTCACTGACAACATTTACTCACTGACAACATTCACTGACAACATTCACTCACTGACAACATTCACTGACAACATTCACTCACTGACAACATTCACTCTCTGACAACATTCGCTCACTGACAACATTCACTGACAACATTCACTCACTGACAACATTCACTGACAACATTCACTCTCTGACAACATTCACTGACAACATTCACTCACTGACAACATTCACTGACAACATTCACTCACTGACAACATTTACTCACTGACAACATTCACTGACAACATTCACTCACAGACAACATTCACTGACAACATTCACTCACTGACAACATTCACTCACTGACAACATTCACTGACAACATTCACTCACTGACAACATTCACTGACAACATTCACTCACTGACAACATTCACTGACAACATTCACTCTCTGACAACATTCACTCACTGACAACATTCACTGACAACATTCACTCACTGACAACATTCACTGACAACATTCACTCACTGACAACATTCACTCACTGACAACATTCACTGACAACATTCACTCACTGACAACATTCACTGACAACATTCACTCACTGACAACATTCACTGATAACATTCACTCACTGACAACATTCACTCTCTGACAACATTCACTCACTGACAACATTCACTGACAACATTCACTGACAACATTCACTCACTGACAACATTCACTGACAACATTCACTCTCTGACAACATTCACTGACAACATTCACTCACTGACAACATTCCCTGACAACATTCACTCACTGACAACATTCACTCTCTGACAACATTCGCTCACTGACAACATTCACTGACAACATTCACTGACAACATTCACTGACAACATTCACTCACTGACAACATTCACTGACAACATTCACTCTCTGACAACATTCACTGACAACATTCACTCACTGACAACATTCACTGACAACATTCACTCACTGACAACATTTACTCACTGACAACATTCACTGACAACATTCACTCACAGACAACATTCACTGACAACATTCACTCACTGACAACATTCACTGACAACATTCACTCACTGACAACATTCACTGACAACATTCACTCACTGACAACATTCACTGACAACATTCACTCTCTGACAACATTCACTCACTGACAACATTCACTGACAACATTCACTCACTGACAACATTCACTCACTGACAACATTCACTGACAACATTCACTCACTGACAACATTCACTGACAACATTCACTCACTGACAACATTCACTGACAACATTCACTCACTGACAACATTCACTCTCTGACAACATTCACTCACTGACAACATTCACTGACAACATTCACTCACTGACAACATTCACTGACAACATTCACTCTCTGACAACATTCACTCACTGACAACATTCACTGACAACATTCACTCACTGACAACATTCACTGACAACATTCACTCACTGACAACATTCACTCACTGACAACATTCACTGACAACATTCACTCACTGACAACATTCACTGACAACATTCACTCACTGACAACATTCACTGACAACATTCACTCACTGACAACATTCACTGACAACATTCACTCACTGACAACATTCACTCTCTGACAACATTCACTCACTGACAACATTCACTGACAACATTCACTCACTGACAACATTCACTGACAACATTCACTCACTGACAACATTCACTCTCTGACAACATTCGCTCACTGACAACATTCACTGACAACATTCACTGACAACATTCACTCACTGACAACATTCACTGACAACATTCACTCACTGACAACATTCACTGACAACATTCGCTCACTGACAACATTCACTCTCTGACAACATTCACTCACTGACAACATTCACTGACAACATTCACTCACTGACAACATTCACTGACAACATTCACTCACTGACAACATTCACTGACAACATTCACTCACTGACAACATTCACTCACTGACAACATTTACTGACAACATTCACTCACTGACAACATTCACTGACAACATTCACTCACTGACAACATTCACTGACAACATTCACTCACTGACAACATTCACTGACAACATTCACTCACTGACAACATTCACTCTCTGACAACATTCACTCACTGACAACATTTACTGACAACATTCACTCACTGACAACATTCACTGACAACATTCACTCACTGACAACATTCACTCACTGACAACATTCACTGACAACATTCACTCACTGACAACATTCACTGACAACATTCACTCACTGACAACATTCACTCACTGACAACATTCACTGACAACATTCACTCACTGACAACATTCACTGACAACATTCACTCACTGACAACATTCACTGACAACATTTACTCACTGACAACATTCACTGACAACATTCACTCACTGACAACATTCACTGACAACATTCACTCTCTGACAACATTCACTCACTAACAACATTCACTCTCTGACAACATTCACTCACTGACAACATTCACTGACAACATTCACTCTCTGACAACATTCACTCACTGACATCATTCACTCTCTGACAACATTCACTCACTGACAACATTCACTCTCTGACAACATTCACTCACTGACAACATTCACTGACAACATTCACTCTCTGACAACATTCATTCACTGACAACATTAACTGACAACATTCACTCACTGACAACATTCACTCTCTGACAACATTCACTCACTGACAACATTCACTGACAACATTCACTGACAACATTCACTCACTGACAACATTCACTGACAACATTCACTCTCTGACAACATTCACTGACAACATTCACTCACTGACAACATTCACTGACAACATTCACTCACTGACAACATTCACTGACAACATTCACTCACTGACAACATTCACTGACAACATTCACTCACTGACAACATTCACTGACAACATTCGCTCACTGACAACATTCACTGACAACATTCACTCTCTGACAACATTCACTCACTGACAACATTCACTGACAACATTCACTCACTGAGAACATTCACTGACAACATTCACTCACTGACAACATTCACTCACTGACAACATTCACTGACAACATTCACTCACTGACAACATTCACTGACAACATTCGCTCACTGACAACATTCACTGACAACATTCACTCACTGACAACATTCACTGACAACATTCACTCACTGACAACATTCACTCACTGACAACATTCACTGACAACATTCACTCACTGACAACATTCACTGACAACATTCGCTCACTGACAACATTCACTGACAACATTCACTCACTGACAACATTCACTCACTGACAACATTCACTGACAACATTCGCTCACTGACAACATTCACTGACAACATTCACTCTCTGACAACATTCACTCACTGACAACATTCACTGACAACATTCACTCACTGACAACATTCACTGACAACATTCACTCACTGACAACATTCACTGACAACATTCACTCACTGACAACATTCACTCACTGACAACATTCACTGACAACATTCACTCACTGACAACATTCACTGACAACATTCACTCACTGACAACATTCACTGACAACATTCACTCACTGACAACATTCACTCTCTGACAACATTCACTCACTGACAACATTCACTGACAACATTCACTGACAACATTCACTCACTGACAACATTCACTGACAACATTCATTCTCTGACAACATTCACTGACAACATTCACTCACTGACAACATTCACTGACAACATTCACTCACTGACAACATTTACTCACTGACAACATTCACTGACAACATTCACTCACTGACAACATTCACTCTCTGACAACATTCGCTCACTGACAACATTCACTGACAACATTCACTGACAACATTCACTCACTGACAACATTCACTGACAACATTCACTCACTGACAACATTCACTGACAACATTCACTCACTGACAACATTTACTCACTGACAACATTCACTGACAACATTCACTCACTGACAACATTCACTGACAACATTCACTCACTGACAACATTCACTGACAACATTCACTCACTGACAACATTCACTCTCTGACAACATTCGCTCACTGACAACATTCACTGACAACATTCACTGACAACATTCACTCACTGACAACATTCACTCTCTGACAACATTCACTCACTGACAACATTCACTGACAACATTCACTCACTGACAACATTCACTGACAACATTCACTCACTGACAACATTCACTGACAACATTCACTCACTGACAACATTCACTGACAACATTCACTCACTGACAACATTCACTGACTGACAACATTCACTGACAACATTCACTCACTGACAACATTCACTGACAACATTCATTCACTGACAACATTCACTGACAACATTCACTCACTGACAACATTCACTGACAACATTCACTCACTGACAACATTCACTCACTGACAACATTCACTGACAACATTCACTCTCTGACAACATTCACTCTCTGACAACATTCACTCACTGACAACATTCACTGACAACATTCACTCACTGACAACATTCACTGACAACATTCACTCACTGACAACATTCACTGACAACATTCACTCACTGACAACATTCACTGACAACATTCGCTCACTGACAACATTCACTGACAACATTCACTCACTGACAACATTCACTCACTGACAACATTCACTGACAACATTCGCTCACTGACAACATTCACTGACAACATTCACTCTCTGACAACATTCACTCACTGACAACATTCACTGACAACATTCACTCACTGACAACATTCACTGACAACATTCACTCACTGACAACATTCACTGACAACATTCACTCACTGACAACATTCACTCACTGACAACATTCACTGACAACATTCACTCACTGACAACATTCACTGACAACATTCACTCACTGACAACATTCACTGACAACATTCACTCACTGACAACATTCACTCTCTGACAACATTCACTCACTGACAACATTCACTGACAACATTCACTGACAACATTCACTCACTGACAACATTCACTGACAACATTCATTCTCTGACAACATTCACTGACAACATTCACTCACTGACAACATTCACTGACAACATTCACTCACTGACAACATTTACTCACTGACAACATTCACTGACAACATTCACTCACTGACAACATTCACTCTCTGACAACATTCGCTCACTGACAACATTCACTGACAACATTCACTGACAACATTCACTCACTGACAACATTCACTGACAACATTCACTCACTGACAACATTCACTGACAACATTCACTCACTGACAACATTTACTCACTGACAACATTCACTGACAACATTCACTCACTGACAACATTCACTGACAACATTCACTCACTGACAACATTCACTGACAACATTCACTCACTGACAACATTCACTCTCTGACAACATTCGCTCACTGACAACATTCACTGACAACATTCACTGACAACATTCACTCACTGACAACATTCACTCTCTGACAACATTCACTCACTGACAACATTCACTGACAACATTCACTCTCTGACAACATTCACTGACAACATTCACTCACTGACAACATTCACTGACAACATTCACTCACTGACAACATTCACTGACAACATTCACTCACTGACAACATTCACTGACAACATTCACTCACTGACAACATTCACTGACTGACAACATTCACTGACAACATTCACTCACTGACAACATTCACTGACAACATTCATTCACTGACAACATTCACTGACAACATTCACTCACTGACAACATTCACTGACAACATTCACTCACTGACAACATTCACTCACTGACAACATTCACTGACAACATTCACTCTCTGACAACATTCACTCTCTGACAACATTCACTCACTGACAACATTCACTGACAACATTCACTCACTGACAACATTTACTCACTGACAACATTCACTGACAACATTCACTCACTGACAACATTCACTCTCTGACAACATTCGCTCACTGACAACATTCACTGACAACATTCACTCACTGACAACATTCACTGACAACATTCACTCTCTGACAACATTCACTGACAACATTCACTCACTGACAACATTCACTGACAACATTCACTCACTGACAACATTTACTCACTGACAACATTCACTGACAACATTCACTCACTGACAACATTCACTGACAACATTCACTCACTGAAACATTCACTCACTGACAACACTGACAACATTCACTGACAACATTCACTCACTGACAACATTCACTGACAACATTCACTCACTGACAACATTCACTGACAACATTCACTCACTGACAACATTCACTGACAACATTCGCTCACTGACAACATTCACTGACAACATTCACTCTCTGACAACATTCGCTCACTGACAACATTCACTGACAACATTCACTGACAACATTCACTCACTGACAACATTCACTCTCTGACAACATTCACTCACTGACAACATTCACTGACAACATTCACTCTCTGACAACATTCACTGACAACATTCACTCACTGACAACATTCACTGACAACATTCACTCACTGACAACATTCACTGACAACATTCACTGACAACATTCACTCACTGACAACATTCACTGACAACAATCACTCACTGACAACATTCACTCACTGACAACATTCACTGACAACATTCACTCACTGACAACATTCACTGACAACATTCACTCACTGACAACATTCACTGACAACATTCACTCACTGACAACATTCACTGACAACATTCACTCACTGACAACATTCACTCTCTGACAACATTCACTCACTGACAACATTCACT
Organism: Staurois parvus; assembly: GCF_062004578.1. Lineage (NCBI taxonomy): Eukaryota > Metazoa > Chordata > Amphibia > Anura > Ranidae > Staurois > Staurois parvus. Next base: position 761,290 of record NW_028319990.1, read on the forward strand.
GACAACATTCACTGACAACATTCACTCACTGACAACATTCACTGACAACATTCACTCTCTGACAACATTCACTGACAACATTCACTCACTGACAACATTCACTGACAACATTCACTCACTGACAACATTTACTCACTGACAACATTCACTGACAACATTCACTCACTGACAACATTCACTCTCTGACAACATTCGCTCACTGACAACATTCACTGACAACATTCACTGACAACATTCACTCACTGACAACATTCACTGACAACATTCACTCACTGACAACATTCACTGACAACATTCACTCACTGACAACATTCACTGACAACATTCACTCACTGACAACATTCACTGACAACATTCACTCACTGACAACATTCACTGACAACATTCACTCACTGACAACATTCACTCTCTGACAACATTCGCTCACTGACAACATTCACTGACAACATTCACTGACAACATTCACTCACTGACAACATTCACTGACAACATTCACTCACTGACAACATTTACTCACTGACAACATTCACTGACAACATTCACTCACTGACAACATTCACTGACAACATTCACTCACTGACAACATTCACTCACTGACAACATTCACTGACAACATTCACTCACTGACAACATTCACTGACAACATTCACTCACTGACAACATTCACTGACAACATTCACTCACTGACAACATTCACTGACAACATTCGCTCACTGACAACATTCACTGACAACATTCACTCACTGACAACATTCACTCACTGACAACATTCACTGACAACATTCATTCTCTGACAACATTCACTGACAACATTCACTCACTGACAACATTCACTGACAACATTCACTCACTGACAACATTTACTCACTGACAACATTCACTGACAACATTCACTCACTGACAACATTCACTCTCTGACAACATTCGCTCACTGACAACATTCACTGACAACATTCACTGACAACATTCACTCACTGACAACATTCACTGACAACATTCACTCACTGACAACATTCACTGACAACATTCACTCACTGACAACATTTACTCACTGACAACATTCACTGACAACATTCACTCACTGACAACATTCACTGACAACATTCACTCACTGACAACATTCACTGACAACATTCACTCACTGACAACATTCACTCTCTGACAACATTCGCTCACTGACAACATTCACTGACAACATTCACTGACAACATTCACTCACTGACAACATTCACTGACAACATTCACTCACTGACAACATTTACTCACTGACAACATTCACTGACAACATTCACTCACTGACAACATTCACTGACAACATTCACTCACTGACAACATTTACTCACTGACAACATTCACTGACAACATTCACTCACTGACAACATTCACTCTCTGACAACATTCGCTCACTGACAACATTCACTGACAACATTCACTGACAACATTCACTCACTGACAACATTCACTGACAACATTCACTCTCTGACAACATTCACTGACAACATTCACTCACTGACAACATTCACTGACAACATTCACTCACTGACAACATTCACTGACAACATTCACTGACAACATTCACTCACTGACAACATTCACTGACAACATTCACTCTCTGACAACATTCACTGACAACATTCACTCACTGACAACATTCACTGACAACATTCACTCACTGACAACATTTACTCACTGACAACATTCACTGACAACATTCACTCACTGACAACATTCACTGACAACATTCACTCACTGACAACATTCACTCACTGACAACATTCACTGACAACATTCACTCACTGACAACATTCACTGACAACATTCACTCACTGACAACATTCACTCTCTGACAACATTCGCTCACTGACAACATTCACTGACAACATTCACTCACTGACAACATTCACTGACAACATTCACTCTCTGACAACATTCACTGACAACATTCACTCACTGACAACATTCACTGACAACATTCACTCACTGACAACATTTACTCACTGACAACATTCACTGACAACATTCACTCACAGACAACATTCACTGACAACATTCACTCACTGACAACATTCACTCACTGACAACATTCACTGACAACATTCACTCACTGACAACATTCACTGACAACATTCACTCACTGACAACATTCACTGACAACATTCACTCTCTGACAACATTCACTCACTGACAACATTCACTGACAACATTCACTCACTGACAACATTCACTGACAACATTCACTCACTGACAACATTCACTCACTGACAACATTCACTGACAACATTCACTCACTGACAACATTCACTGACAACATTCACTCACTGACAACATTCACTGATAACATTCACTCACTGACAACATTCACTCTCTGACAACATTCACTCACTGACAACATTCACTGACAACATTCACTGACAACATTCACTCACTGACAACATTCACTGACAACATTCACTCTCTGACAACATTCACTGACAACATTCACTCACTGACAACATTCCCTGACAACATTCACTCACTGACAACATTCACTCTCTGACAACATTCGCTCACTGACAACATTCACTGACAACATTCACTGACAACATTCACTGACAACATTCACTCACTGACAACATTCACTGACAACATTCACTCTCTGACAACATTCACTGACAACATTCACTCACTGACAACATTCACTGACAACATTCACTCACTGACAACATTTACTCACTGACAACATTCACTGACAACATTCACTCACAGACAACATTCACTGACAACATTCACTCACTGACAACATTCACTGACAACATTCACTCACTGACAACATTCACTGACAACATTCACTCACTGACAACATTCACTGACAACATTCACTCTCTGACAACATTCACTCACTGACAACATTCACTGACAACATTCACTCACTGACAACATTCACTCACTGACAACATTCACTGACAACATTCACTCACTGACAACATTCACTGACAACATTCACTCACTGACAACATTCACTGACAACATTCACTCACTGACAACATTCACTCTCTGACAACATTCACTCACTGACAACATTCACTGACAACATTCACTCACTGACAACATTCACTGACAACATTCACTCTCTGACAACATTCACTCACTGACAACATTCACTGACAACATTCACTCACTGACAACATTCACTGACAACATTCACTCACTGACAACATTCACTCACTGACAACATTCACTGACAACATTCACTCACTGACAACATTCACTGACAACATTCACTCACTGACAACATTCACTGACAACATTCACTCACTGACAACATTCACTGACAACATTCACTCACTGACAACATTCACTCTCTGACAACATTCACTCACTGACAACATTCACTGACAACATTCACTCACTGACAACATTCACTGACAACATTCGCTCACTGACAACATTCACTGACAACATTCACTCTCTGACAACATTCACTCACTGACAACATTCACTGACAACATTCACTCACTGAGAACATTCACTGACAACATTCACTCACTGACAACATTCACTCACTGACAACATTCACTGACAACATTCACTCACTGACAACATTCACTGACAACATTCACTCACTGACAACATTCACTGACAACATTCACTCACTGACAACATTCACTGACAACATTCACTCACTGACAACATTCAATCACTGACAACATTCACTCTCTGACAACATTCACTCTCTGACAGCATTCACTGACAACATTCGCTCACTGACAACATTCACTCACTGACAACATTCACTGACAACATTCCCTCACTGACAACATTCACGCACTGACAACATTCACTCTCTGACAACATTCACTCACTGACAACATTCACTGACAACATTCACTGACAACATTCACTCACTGACAACATTCACTCACTGACAACATTCACTCACTGACAACATTCACTGACAACATTCACTCACTGACAACATTCACTGACAACATTCACTCACTGACAACATTCACTGACAACATTCGCTCACTGACAACATTCACTGACAACATTCACTCTCTGACAACATTCACTCACTGACAACATTCACTGACAACATTCACTCACTGACAACATTCACTGACAACATTCACTCACTGACAACATTCACTCACTGACAACATTCACTGACAACATTCACTCATTGACAACATTCACTGACAACATTCACTCACTGACAACATTCACTGACAACATTCACTCACTGACAACATTCACTGACAACATTCACTCACTGACAACATTCACTCTCTGACAACATTCACTCACTGACAACATTCACTGACAACATTCACTCACTGACAACATTCACTGACAACATTCGCTCACTGACAACATTCACTGACAACATTCACTCTCTGACAACATTCACTCACTGACAACATTCACTGACAACATTCACTCACTGACAACATTCACTCACTGACAACATTCACTGACAACATTCACTCACTGACAACATTCACTGACAACATTCACTCACTGACAACATTCACTCACTGACAACATTCACTGACAACATTCACTCTCTGACAACATTCACTCTCTGACAACATTCACTCACTGACAACATTCACTGACAACATTCACTCACTGACAACATTCACTGACAACATTCACTCACTGACAACATTCACTGACAACATTCACTCACTGACAACATTCACTGACAACATTCACTCACTGACAACATTCACTGACAACATTCACTCACTGACAACATTCACTGACAACATTCACTCACTGACAACATTCACTCTCTGACAACATTCGCTCACTGACAACATTCACTGACAACATTCACTGACAACATTCACTCACTGACAACATTCACTCTCTGACAACATTCACTCACTGACAACATTCACTGACAACATTCACTGACAACATTCACTCACTGACAACATTCACTGACAACATTCACTCTCTGACAACATTCACTCTCTGACAACATTCACTCACTGACAACATTCACTCACTGACAACATTTACTCACTGACAACATTCACTGACAACATTCACTCACTGACAACATTCACTCTCTGACAACATTCGCTCACTGACAACATTCACTGACAACATTCACTGACAACATTCACTCACTGACAACATTCACTGACAACATTCACTCTCTGACAACATTCACTGACAACATTCACTCACTGACAACATTCACTGACAACATTCACTCACTGACAACATTTACTCACTGACAACATTCACTGACAACATTCACTCACTGACAACATTCACTGACAACATTCACTCACTGAAACATTCACTCACTGACAACACTGACAACATTCACTGACAACATTCACTCACTGACAACATTCACTGACAACATTCACTCACTGACAACATTCACTGACAACATTCACTCACTGACAACATTCACTGACAACATTCGCTCACTGACAACATTCACTGACAACATTCACTCTCTGACAACATTCGCTCACTGACAACATTCACTGACAACATTCACTGACAACATTCACTCACTGACAACATTCACTCTCTGACAACATTCACTCACTGACAACATTCACTCTCTGACAACATTCACTGACAACATTCACTCACTGACAACATTCACTGACAACATTCACTCACTGACAACATTCACTGACAACATTCACTCACTGACAACATTTACTCACTGACAACATTCACTGACAACATTCACTGACAACATTCACTCACTGACAACATTCACTGACAACATTCACTCACTGACAACATTCACTCACTGACAACATTCACTGACAACATTCACTCACTGACAACATTCACTGACAACATTCACTCACTGACAACATTCACTGACAACATTCACTCACTGACAACATTCACTGACAACATTCACTCACTGACAACATTCACTCTCTGACAACATTCACTCACTGACAACATTCACTGACAACATTCACTCACTGACAACATTCACTGACAACATTCACTCTCTGACAACATTCACTCACTGACAACATTCACTGACAACATTCACTCACTGACAACATTCACTCACTGACAACATTCACTGACAACATTCTCTCACTGACAACATTCACTGACAACATTCACTCACTGACAACATTCACTGACAACATTCACTCACTGACAACATTCACTGACAACATTCACTCACTGACAACATTCACTCTCTGACAACATTCACTCACTGACAACATTCACTGACAACATTCACTCACTGACAACATTCACTGACAACATTCACTCACTGACAACATTCACTGACAACATTCACTCACTGACAACATTCACTCTCTGACAACATTCGCTCACTGACAACATTCACTGACAACATTCACTGACAACATTCACTCACTGACAACATTCACTGACAACATTCACTCACTGACAACATTCACTGACAACATTCGCTCACTGACAACATTCACTCTCTGACAACATTCACTCACTGACAACATTCACTGACAACATTCACTCACTGACAACATTCACTGACAACATTCACTCACTGACAACATTCACTGACAACATTTACTCACTGACAACATTCACTCACTGACAACATTTACTGACAACATTCACTCACTGACAACATTCACTGACAACATTCACTCACTGACAACATTCACTGACAACATTCACTCACTGACAACATTCACTGACAACATTCACTCACTGACAACATTCACTCTCTGACAACATTCACTCACTGACAACATTTACTGACAACATTCACTCACTGACAACATTCACTGACAACATTCACTCACTGACAACATTCACTCACTGACAACATTCACTGACAACATTCACTCACTGACAACATTCACTGACAACATTCACTCACTGACAACATTCACTCACTGACAACATTCACTGACAACATTCACTCACTGACAACATTCACTGACAACATTCACTCACTGACAACATTCACTGACAACATTTACTCACTGACAACATTCACTGACAACATTCACTCACTGACAACATTCACTGACAACATTCACTCTCTGACAACATTCACTCACTGACAACATTCACTCTCTGACAACATTCACTCACTGACAACATTCACTGACAACATTCACTCTCTGACAACATTCACTCACTGACATCATTCACTCTCTGACAACATTCACTCACTGACAACATTCACTCTCTGACAACATTCACTCACTGACAACATTCACTGACAACATTCACTCTCTGACAACATTCATTCACTGACAACATTAACTGACAACATTCACTCACTGACAACATTCACTCTCTGACAACATTCACTCACTGACAACATTCACTGACAACATTCACTGACAACATTCACTCACTGACAACATTCACTGACAACATTCACTCTCTGACAACATTCACTGACAACATTCACTCACTGACAACATTCACTGACAACATTCACTCACTGACAACATTCACTGACAACATTCACTCACTGACAACATTCACTGACAACATTCACTCACTGACAACATTCACTGACAACATTCGCTCACTGACAACATTCACTGACAACATTCACTCTCTGACAACATTCACTCACTGACAACATTCACTGACAACATTCACTCACTGAGAACATTCACTGACAACATTCACTCACTGACAACATTCACTCACTGACAACATTCACTGACAACATTCACTCACTGACAACATTCACTGACAACATTCACTCACTGACAACATTCACTGACAACATTCACTCACTGACAACATTCACTGACAACATTCACTCACTGACAACATTCAATCACTGACAACATTCACTCTCTGACAACATTCACTCTCTGACAGCATTCACTGACAACATTCGCTCACTGACAACATTCACTCACTGACAACATTCACTGACAACATTCCCTCACTGACAACATTCACGCACTGACAACATTCACTCTCTGACAACATTCACTCACTGACAACATTCACTGACAACATTCACTGACAACATTCACTCACTGACAACATTCACTGACAACATTCACTCACTGACAACATTCACTCACTGACAACATTCACTGACAACATTCACTCACTGACAACATTCACTGACAACATTCACTCACTGACAACATTCACTGACAACATTCGCTCACTGACAACATTCACTGACAACATTCACTCTCTGACAACATTCACTCACTGACAACATTCACTGACAACATTCACTCACTGACAACATTCACTGACAACATTCACTCACTGACAACATTCACTCACTGACAACATTCACTGACAACATTCACTCATTGACAACATTCACTGACAACATTCACTCACTGACAACATTCACTGACAACATTCACTCACTGACAACATTCACTGACAACATTCACTCACTGACAACATTCACTCTCTGACAACATTCACTCACTGACAACATTCACTGACAACATTCACTCACTGACAACATTCACTGACAACATTCGCTCACTGACAACATTCACTGACAACATTCACTCTCTGACAACATTCACTCACTGACAACATTCACTGACAACATTCACTCACTGACAACATTCACTCACTGACAACATTCACTGACAACATTCACTCACTGACAACATTCACTGACAACATTCACTCACTGACAACATTCACTCACTGACAACATTCACTGACAACATTCACTCTCTGACAACATTCACTCTCTGACAACATTCACTCACTGACAACATTCACTGACAACATTCACTCACTGACAACATTCACTGACAACATTCACTCACTGACAACATTCACTGACAACATTCACTCACTGACAACATTCACTGACAACATTCACTCACTGACAACATTCACTGACAACATTCACTCACTGACAACATTCACTCTCTGACAACATTCGCTCACTGACAACATTCACTGACAACATTCACTGACAACATTCACTCACTGACAACATTCACTCTCTGACAACATTCACTCACTGACAACATTCACTGACAACATTCACTGACAACATTCACTCACTGACAACATTCACTGACAACATTCACTCTCTGACAACATTCACTCTCTGACAACATTCACTCACTGACAACATTCACTCACTGACAACATTTACTCACTGACAACATTCACTGACAACATTCACTCACTGACAACATTCACTCTCTGACAACATTCGCTCACTGACAACATTCACTGACAACATTCACTTACAACATTCACTCACTGACAACATTCACTGACAACATTCACTCTCTGACAACATTCACTGACAACATTCACTCACTGACAACATTCACTGACAACATTCACTCACTGACAACATTTACTCACTGACAACATTCACTGACAACATTCACTCACTGACAACATTCACTGACAACATTCACTCACTGAAACATTCACTCACTGACAACACTGACAACATTCACTGACAACATTCACTCACTGACAACATTCACTGACAACATTCACTCACTGACAACATTCACTGACAACATTCACTCACTGACAACATTCACTGACAACATTCGCTCACTGACAACATTCACTGACAACATTCACTCTCTGACAACATTCGCTCACTGACAACATTCACTGACAACATTCACTGACAACATTCACTCACTGACAACATTCACTCTCTGACAACATTCACTCACTGACAACATTCACTCTCTGACAACATTCACTGACAACATTCACTCACTGACAACATTCACTGACAACATTCACTCACTGACAACATTCACTGACAACATTCACTCACTGACAACATTTACTCACTGACAACATTCACTGACAACATTCACTGACAACATTCACTCACTGACAACATTCACTGACAACATTCACTCACTGACAACATTCACTCACTGACAACATTCACTGACAACATTCACTCACTGACAACATTCACTGACAACATTCACTCACTGACAACATTCACTGACAACATTCACTCACTGACAACATTCACTCTCTGACAACATTCACTCACTGACAACATTCACTGACAACATTCACTGACAACATTCACTCACTGACAACATTCACTGACAACATTCACTCTCTGACAACATTCACTGACAACATTCACTCACTGACAACATTCACTGACAACATTCACTCACTGACAACATTTACTCACTGACAACATTCACTGACAACATTCACTCACTGACAACATTCACTCTCTGACAACATTCGCTCACTGACAACATTCACTGACAACATTCACTGACAACATTCACTTACTGACAACATTCACTGACAACATTCACTCACTGACAACATTCACTGACAACATTCACTCACTGACAACATTCACTGACAACATTCACTCACTGACAACATTCACTGACAACATTCACTCACTGACAACATTCACTGACAACATTCACTCACTGACAACATTCACTCTCTGACAACATTCACTCACTGACAACATTCACTGACAACATTCACTCACTGACAACATTCACTGACAACATTCACTCACTGACAACATTCACTCTCTGACAACATTCGCTCACTGACAACATTCACTGACAACATTCACTGACAACATTCACTCACTGACAACATTCACTGACAACATTCACTCACTGACAACATTTACTCACTGACAACATTCACTGACAACATTCACTCACTGACAACATTCACTGACAACATTCACTCACTGACAACATTCACTCACTGACAACATTCACTGACAACATTCACTCACTGACAACATTCACTGACAACATTCACTCACTGACAACATTCACTGACAACATTCACTCACTGACAACATTCACTGACAACATTCGCTCACTGACAACATTCACTGACAACATTCACTCACTGACAACATTCACTCACTGACAACATTCACTGACAACATTCGCTCACTGACAACATTCACTGACAACATTCACTCTCTGACAACATTCACTCACTGACAACATTCACTGACAACATTCACTCACTGACAACATTCACTGACAACATTCACTCACTGACAACATTCACTGACAACATTCACTCACTGACAACATTCACTCACTGACAACATTCACTGACAACATTCACTCACTGACAACATTCACTGACAACATTCACTCACTGACAACATTCACTGACAACATTCACTCACTGACAACATTCACTCTCTGACAACATTCACTCACTGACAACATTCACTGACAACATTCACTGACAACATTCACTCACTGACAACATTCACTGACAACATTCATTCTCTGACAACATTCACTGACAACATTCACTCACTGACAACATTCACTGACAACATTCACTCACTGACAACATTTACTCACTGACAACATTCACTGACAACATTCACTCACTGACAACATTCACTCTCTGACAACATTCGCTCACTGACAACATTCACTGACAACATTCACTGACAACATTCACTCACTGACAACATTCACTGACAACATTCACTCACTGACAACATTCACTGACAACATTCACTCACTGACAACATTTACTCACTGACAACATTCACTGACAACATTCACTCACTGACAACATTCACTGACAACATTCACTCACTGACAACATTCACTGACAACATTCACTCACTGACAACATTCACTCTCTGACAACATTCGCTCACTGACAACATTCACTGACAACATTCACTGACAACATTCACTCACTGACAACATTCACTCTCTGACAACATTCACTCACTGACAACATTCACTGACAACATTCACTCTCTGACAACATTCACTGACAACATTCACTCACTGACAACATTCACTGACAACATTCACTCACTGACAACATTCACTGACAACATTCACTCACTGACAACATTCACTGACAACATTCACTCACTGACAACATTCACTGACTGACAACATTCACTGACAACATTCACTCACTGACAACATTCACTGACAACATTCATTCACTGACAACATTCACTGACAACATTCACTCACTGACAACATTCACTGACAACATTCACTCACTGACAACATTCACTCACTGACAACATTCACTGACAACATTCACTCTCTGACAACATTCACTCTCTGACAACATTCACTCACTGACAACATTCACTGACAACATTCACTCACTGACAACATTTACTCACTGACAACATTCACTGACAACATTCACTCACTGACAACATTCACTCTCTGACAACATTCGCTCACTGACAACATTCACTGACAACATTCACTCACTGACAACATTCACTGACAACATTCACTCTCTGACAACATTCACTGACAACATTCACTCACTGACAACATTCACTGACAACATTCACTCACTGACAACATTTACTCACTGACAACATTCACTGACAACATTCACTCACTGACAACATTCACTGACAACATTCACTCACTGAAACATTCACTCACTGACAACACTGACAACATTCACTGACAACATTCACTCACTGACAACATTCACTGACAACATTCACTCACTGACAACATTCACTGACAACATTCACTCACTGACAACATTCACTGACAACATTCGCTCACTGACAACATTCACTGACAACATTCACTCTCTGACAACATTCGCTCACTGACAACATTCACTGACAACATTCACTGACAACATTCACTCACTGACAACATTCACTCTCTGACAACATTCACTCACTGACAACATTCACTGACAACATTCACTCTCTGACAACATTCACTGACAACATTCACTCACTGACAACATTCACTGACAACATTCACTCACTGACAACATTCACTGACAACATTCACTGACAACATTCACTCACTGACAACATTCACTGACAACATTCACTCACTGACAACATTCACTCACTGACAACATTCACTGACAACATTCACTCACTGACAACATTCACTGACAACATTCACTCACTGACAACATTCACTGACAACATTCACTCACTGACAACATTCACTGACAACATTCACTCACTGACAACATTCACTCTCTGACAACATTCACTCACTGACAACATTCACTGACAACATTCACTGACAACATTCACTCACTGACAACATTCACTGACAACATTCACTCTCTGACAACATTCACTGACAACATTCACTCACTGACAACATTCACTGACAACATTCACTCACTGACAACATTTACTCACTGACAACATTCACTGACAACATTCACTCACTGACAACATTCACTCTCTGACAACATTCGCTCACTGACAACATTCACTGACAACATTCACTGACAACATTCACTCACTGACAACATTCACTGACAACATTCACTCACTGACAACATTCACTGACAACATTCACTCACTGACAACATTCACTGACAACATTCACTCACTGACAACATTCACTGACAACATTCACTCACTGACAACATTCACTGACAACATTCACTCACTGACAACATTCACTCTCTGACAACATTCGCTCACTGACAACATTCACTGACAACATTCACTGACAACATTCACTCACTGACAACATTCACTGACAACATTCACTCACTGACAACATTTACTCACTGACAACATTCACTGACAACATTCACTCACTGACAACATTCACTGACAACATTCACTCACTGACAACATTCACTCACTGACAACATTCACTGACAACATTCACTCACTGACAACATTCACTGACAACATTCACTCACTGACAACATTCACTGACAACATTCACTCACTGACAACATTCACTGACAACATTCGCTCACTGACAACATTCACTGACAACATTCACTCACTGACAACATTCACTCACTGACAACATTCACTGACAACATTCATTCTCTGACAACATTCACTGACAACATTCACTCACTGACAACATTCACTGACAACATTCACTCACTGACAACATTTACTCACTGACAACATTCACTGACAACATTCACTCACTGACAACATTCACTCTCTGACAACATTCGCTCACTGACAACATTCACTGACAACATTCACTGACAACATTCACTCACTGACAACATTCACTGACAACATTCACTCACTGACAACATTCACTGACAACATTCACTCACTGACAACATTTACTCACTGACAACATTCACTGACAACATTCACTCACTGACAACATTCACTGACAACATTCACTCACTGACAACATTCACTGACAACATTCACTCACTGACAACATTCACTCTCTGACAACATTCGCTCACTGACAACATTCACTGACAACATTCACTGACAACATTCACTCACTGACAACATTCACTGACAACATTCACTCACTGACAACATTTACTCACTGACAACATTCACTGACAACATTCACTCACTGACAACATTCACTGACAACATTCACTCACTGACAACATTTACTCACTGACAACATTCACTGACAACATTCACTCACTGACAACATTCACTCTCTGACAACATTCGCTCACTGACAACATTCACTGACAACATTCACTGACAACATTCACTCACTGACAACATTCACTGACAACATTCACTCTCTGACAACATTCACTGACAACATTCACTCACTGACAACATTCACTGACAACATTCACTCACTGACAACATTTACTCACTGACAACATTCACTGACAACATTCACTCACTGACAACATTCACTGACAACATTCACTCACTGACAACATTCACTCACTGACAACATTCACTGACAACATTCACTCACTGACAACATTCACTGACAACATTCACTCACTGACAACATTCACTCTCTGACAACATTCGCTCACTGACAACATTCACTGACAACATTCACTCACTGACAACATTCACTGACAACATTCACTCTCTGACAACATTCACTGACAACATTCACTCACTGACAACATTCACTGACAACATTCACTCACTGACAACATTTACTCACTGACAACATTCACTGACAACATTCACTCACAGACAACATTCACTGACAACATTCACTCACTGACAACATTCACTCACTGACAACATTCACTGACAACATTCACTCACTGACAACATTCACTGACAACATTCACTCACTGACAACATTCACTGACAACATTCACTCTCTGACAACATTCACTCACTGACAACATTCACTGACAACATTCACTCACTGACAACATTCACTGACAACATTCACTCACTGACAACATTCACTCACTGACAACATTCACTGACAACATTCACTCACTGACAACATTCACTGACAACATTCACTCACTGACAACATTCACTGATAACATTCACTCACTGACAACATTCACTCTCTGACAACATTCACTCACTGACAACATTCACTGACAACATTCACTGACAACATTCACTCACTGACAACATTCACTGACAATATTCACTCTCTGACAACATTCACTGACAACATTCACTCACTGACAACATTCCCTGACAACATTCACTCACTGACAACATTCACTCTCTGACAACATTCGCTCACTGACAACATTCACTGACAACATTCACTGACAACATTCACTGACAACATTCACTCACTGACAACATTCACTGACAACATTCACTCTCTGACAACATTCACTGACAACATTCACTCACTGACAACATTCACTGACAACATTCACTCACTGACAACATTTACTCACTGACAACATTCACTGACAACATTCACTCACAGACAACATTCACTGACAACATTCACTCACTGACAACATTCACTGACAACATTCACTCACTGACAACATTCACTGACAACATTCACTCACTGACAACATTCACTGACAACATTCACTCTCTGACAACATTCACTCACTGACAACATTCACTGACAACATTCACTCACTGACAACATTCACTCACTGACAACATTCACTGACAACATTCACTCACTGACAACATTCACTGACAACATTCACTCACTGACAACATTCACTGACAACATTCACTCACTGACAACATTCACTCTCTGACAACATTCACTCACTGACAACATTCACTGACAACATTCACTCACTGACAACATTCACTGACAACATTCACTCTCTGACAACATTCACTCACTGACAACATTCACTGACAACATTCACTCACTGACAACATTCACTGACAACATTCACTCACTGACAACATTCACTCACTGACAACATTCACTGACAACATTCACTCACTGACAACATTCACTGACAACATTCACTCACTGACAACATTCACTGACAACATTCACTCACTGACAACATTCACTGACAACATTCACTCACTGACAACATTCACTCTCTGACAACATTCACTCACTGACAACATTCACTGACAACATTCACTCACTGACAACATTCACTGACAACATTCACTCACTGACAACATTCACTCTCTGACAACATTCGCTCACTGACAACATTCACTGACAACATTCACTGACAACATTCACTCACTGACAACATTCACTGACAACATTCACTCACTGACAACATTCACTGACAACATTCGCTCACTGACAACATTCACTCTCTGACAACATTCACTCACTGACAACATTCACTGACAACATTCACTCACTGACAACATTCACTGACAACATTCACTCACTGACAACATTCACTGACAACATTCACTCACTGACAACATTCACTCACTGACAACATTTACTGACAACATTCACTCACTGACAACATTCACTGACAACATTCACTCACTGACAACATTCACTGACAACATTCACTCACTGACAACATTCACTGACAACATTCACTCACTGACAACATTCACTCTCTGACAACATTCACTCACTGACAACATTTACTGACAACATTCACTCACTGACAACATTCACTGACAACATTCACTCACTGACAACATTCACTCACTGACAACATTCACTGACAACATTCACTCACTGACAACATTCACTGACAACATTCACTCACTGACAACATTCACTCACTGACAACATTCACTGACAACATTCACTCACTGACAACATTCACTGACAACATTCACTCACTGACAACATTCACTGACAACATTTACTCACTGACAACATTCACTGACAACATTCACTCACTGACAACATTCACTGACAACATTCACTCTCTGACAACATTCACTCACTAACAACATTCACTCTCTGACAACATTCACTCACTGACAACATTCACTGACAACATTCACTCTCTGACAACATTCACTCACTGACATCATTCACTCTCTGACAACATTCACTCACTGACAACATTCACTCTCTGACAACATTCACTCACTGACAACATTCACTGACAACATTCACTCTCTGACAACATTCATTCACTGACAACATTAACTGACAACATTCACTCACTGACAACATTCACTCTCTGACAACATTCACTCACTGACAACATTCACTGACAACATTCACTGACAACATTCACTCACTGACAACATTCACTGACAACATTCACTCTCTGACAACATTCACTGACAACATTCACTCACTGACAACATTCACTGACAACATTCACTCACTGACAACATTCACTGACAACATTCACTCACTGACAACATTCACTGACAACATTCACTCACTGACAACATTCACTGACAACATTCGCTCACTGACAACATTCACTGACAACATTCACTCTCTGACAACATTCACTCACTGACAACATTCACTGACAACATTCACTCACTGAGAACATTCACTGACAACATTCACTCACTGACAACATTCACTCACTGACAACATTCACTGACAACATTCACTCACTGACAACATTCACTGACAACATTCGCTCACTGACAACATTCACTGACAACATTCACTCACTGACAACATTCACTGACAACATTCACTCACTGACAACATTCACTCACTGACAACATTCACTGACAACATTCACTCACTGACAACATTCACTGACAACATTCGCTCACTGACAACATTCACTGACAACATTCACTCACTGACAACATTCACTCACTGACAACATTCACTGACAACATTCGCTCACTGACAACATTCACTGACAACATTCACTCTCTGACAACATTCACTCACTGACAACATTCACTGACAACATTCACTCACTGACAACATTCACTGACAACATTCACTCACTGACAACATTCACTGACAACATTCACTCACTGACAACATTCACTCACTGACAACATTCACTGACAACATTCACTCACTGACAACATTCACTGACAACATTCACTCACTGACAACATTCACTGACAACATTCACTCACTGACAACATTCACTCTCTGACAACATTCACTCACTGACAACATTCACTGACAACATTCACTGACAACATTCACTCACTGACAACATTCACTGACAACATTCATTCTCTGACAACATTCACTGACAACATTCACTCACTGACAACATTCACTGACAACATTCACTCACTGACAACATTTACTCACTGACAACATTCACTGACAACATTCACTCACTGACAACATTCACTCTCTGACAACATTCGCTCACTGACAACATTCACTGACAACATTCACTGACAACATTCACTCACTGACAACATTCACTGACAACATTCACTCACTGACAACATTCACTGACAACATTCACTCACTGACAACATTTACTCACTGACAACATTCACTGACAACATTCACTCACTGACAACATTCACTGACAACATTCACTCACTGACAACATTCACTGACAACATTCACTCACTGACAACATTCACTCTCTGACAACATTCGCTCACTGACAACATTCACTGACAACATTCACTGACAACATTCACTCACTGACAACATTCACTCTCTGACAACATTCACTCACTGACAACATTCACTGACAACATTCACTCACTGACAACATTCACTGACAACATTCACTCACTGACAACATTCACTGACAACATTCACTCACTGACAACATTCACTGACAACATTCACTCACTGACAACATTCACTGACTGACAACATTCACTGACAACATTCACTCACTGACAACATTCACTGACAACATTCATTCACTGACAACATTCACTGACAACATTCACTCACTGACAACATTCACTGACAACATTCACTCACTGACAACATTCACTCACTGACAACATTCACTGACAACATTCACTCTCTGACAACATTCACTCTCTGACAACATTCACTCACTGACAACATTCACTGACAACATTCACTCACTGACAACATTTACTCACTGACAACATTCACTGACAACATTCACTCACTGACAACATTCACTCTCTGACAACATTCGCTCACTGACAACATTCACTGACAACATTCACTCACTGACAACATTCACTGACAACATTCACTCTCTGACAACATTCACTGACAACATTCACTCACTGACAACATTCACTGACAACATTCACTCACTGACAACATTTACTCACTGACAACATTCACTGACAACATTCACTCACTGACAACATTCACTGACAACATTCACTCACTGAAACATTCACTCACTGACAACACTGACAACATTCACTGACAACATTCACTCACTGACAACATTCACTGACAACATTCACTCACTGACAACATTCACTGACAACATTCACTCACTGACAACATTCACTGACAACATTCGCTCACTGACAACATTCACTGACAACATTCACTCTCTGACAACATTCGCTCACTGACAACATTCACTGACAACATTCACTGACAACATTCACTCACTGACAACATTCACTCTCTGACAACATTCACTCACTGACAACATTCACTGACAACATTCACTCTCTGACAACATTCACTGACAACATTCACTCACTGACAACATTCACTGACAACATTCACTCACTGACAACATTCACTGACAACATTCACTGACAACATTCACTCACTGACAACATTCACTGACAACATTCACTCACTGACAACATTCACTCACTGACAACATTCACTGACAACATTCACTCACTGACAACATTCACTGACAACATTCACTCACTGACAACATTCACTGACAACATTCACTCACTGACAACATTCACTGACAACATTCACTCACTGACAACATTCACTCTCTGACAACATTCACTCACTGACAACATTCACTGACAACATTCACTGACAACATTCACTCACTGACAACATTCACTGACAACATTCACTCTCTGACAACATTCACTGACAACATTCACTCACTGACAACATTCACTGACAACATTCACTCACTGACAACATTTACTCACTGACAACATTCACTGACAACATTCACTCACTGACAACATTCACTCTCTGACAACATTCGCTCACTGACAACATTCACTGACAACATTCACTGACAACATTCACTCACTGACAACATTCACTGACAACATTCACTCACTGACAACATTCACTGACAACATTCACTCACTGACAACATTCACTGACAACATTCACTCACTGACAACATTCACTGACAACATTCACTCACTGACAACATTCACTGACAACATTCACTCACTGACAACATTCACTCTCTGACAACATTCGCTCACTGACAACATTCACTGACAACATTCACTGACAACATTCACTCACTGACAACATTCACTGACAACATTCACTCACTGACAACATTTACTCACTGACAACATTCACTGACAACATTCACTCACTGACAACATTCACTGACAACATTCACTCACTGACAACATTCACTCACTGACAACATTCACTGACAACATTCACTCACTGACAACATTCACTGACAACATTCACTCACTGACAACATTCACTGACAACATTCACTCACTGACAACATTCACTGACAACATTCGCTCACTGACAACATTCACTGACAACATTCACTCACTGACAACATTCACTCACTGACAACATTCACTGACAACATTCATTCTCTGACAACATTCACTGACAACATTCACTCACTGACAACATTCACTGACAACATTCACTCACTGACAACATTTACTCACTGACAACATTCACTGACAACATTCACTCACTGACAACATTCACTCTCTGACAACATTCGCTCACTGACAACATTCACTGACAACATTCACTGACAACATTCACTCACTGACAACATTCACTGACAACATTCACTCACTGACAACATTCACTGACAACATTCACTCACTGACAACATTTACTCACTGACAACATTCACTGACAACATTCACTCACTGACAACATTCACTGACAACATTCACTCACTGACAACATTCACTGACAACATTCACTCACTGACAACATTCACTCTCTGACAACATTCGCTCACTGACAACATTCACTGACAACATTCACTGACAACATTCACTCACTGACAACATTCACTGACAACATTCACTCACTGACAACATTTACTCACTGACAACATTCACTGACAACATTCACTCACTGACAACATTCACTGACAACATTCACTCACTGACAACATTTACTCACTGACAACATTCACTGACAACATTCACTCACTGACAACATTCACTCTCTGACAACATTCGCTCACTGACAACATTCACTGACAACATTCACTGACAACATTCACTCACTGACAACATTCACTGACAACATTCACTCTCTGACAACATTCACTGACAACATTCACTCACTGACAACATTCACTGACAACATTCACTCACTGACAACATTTACTCACTGACAACATTCACTGACAACATTCACTCACTGACAACATTCACTCACTGACAACATTCACTGACAACATTCACTCACTGACAACATTCACTGACAACATTCACTCACTGACAACATTCACTCTCTGACAACATTCGCTCACTGACAACATTCACTGACAACATTCACTCACTGACAACATTCACTGACAACATTCACTCTCTGACAACATTCACTGACAACATTCACTCACTGACAACATTCACTGACAACATTCACTCACTGACAACATTTACTCACTGACAACATTCACTGACAACATTCACTCACAGACAACATTCACTGACAACATTCACTCACTGACAACATTCACTCACTGACAACATTCACTGACAACATTCACTCACTGACAACATTCACTGACAACATTCACTCACTGACAACATTCACTGACAACATTCACTCTCTGACAACATTCACTCACTGACAACATTCACTGACAACATTCACTCACTGACAACATTCACTGACAACATTCACTCACTGACAACATTCACTCACTGACAACATTCACTGACAACATTCACTCACTGACAACATTCACTGACAACATTCACTCACTGACAACATTCACTGATAACATTCACTCACTGACAACATTCACTCTCTGACAACATTCACTCACTGACAACATTCACTGACAACATTCACTGACAACATTCACTCACTGACAACATTCACTGACAACATTCACTCTCTGACAACATTCACTGACAACATTCACTCACTGACAACATTCCCTGACAACATTCACTCACTGACAACATTCACTCTCTGACAACATTCGCTCACTGACAACATTCACTGACAACATTCACTGACAACATTCACTGACAACATTCACTCACTGACAACATTCACTGACAACATTCACTCTCTGACAACATTCACTGACAACATTCACTCACTGACAACATTCACTGACAACATTCACTCACTGACAACATTTACTCACTGACAACATTCACTGACAACATTCACTCACTGACAACATTCACTGACAACATTCACTCACTGACAACATTCACTCACTGACAACATTCACTGACAACATTCACTCACTGACAACATTCACTGACAACATTCACTCACTGACAACATTCACTGACAACATTCACTCACTGACAACATTCACTGACAACATTCACTCACTGACAACATTCACTCTCTGACAACATTCACTCACTGACAACATTCACTGACAACATTCACTCACTGACAACATTCACTGACAACATTCACTCACTGACAACATTCACTCTCTGACAACATTCGCTCACTGACAACATTCACTGACAACATTCACTGACAACATTCACTCACTGACAACATTCACTGACAACATTCACTCACTGACAACATTCACTGACAACATTCGCTCACTGACAACATTCACTCTCTGACAACATTCACTCACTGACAACATTCACTGACAACATTCACTCACTGACAACATTCACTGACAACATTCACTCACTGACAACATTCACTGACAACATTCACTCACTGACAACATTCACTCACTGACAACATTTACTGACAACATTCACTCACTGACAACATTCACTGACAACATTCACTCACTGACAACATTCACTGACAACATTCACTCACTGACAACATTCACTCTCTGACAACATTCACTCACTGACAACATTTACTGACAACATTCACTCACTGACAACATTCACTGACAACATTCACTCACTGACAACATTCACTCACTGACAACATTCACTGACAACATTCACTCACTGACAACATTCACTGACAACATTCACTCACTGACAACATTCACTCACTGACAACATTCACTGACAACATTCACTCACTGACAACATTCACTGACAACATTCACTCACTGACAACATTCACTGACAACATTTACTCACTGACAACATTCACTGACAACATTCACTCACTGACAACATTCACTGACAACATTCACTCTCTGACAACATTCACTCACTAACAACATTCACTCTCTGACAACATTCACTCACTGACAACATTCACTGACAACATTCACTCTCTGACAACATTCACTCACTGACATCATTCACTCTCTGACAACATTCACTCACTGACAACATTCACTCTCTGACAACATTCACTCACTGACAACATTCACTGACAACATTCACTCTCTGACAACATTCATTCACTGACAACATTAACTGACAACATTCACTCACTGACAACATTCACTCTCTGACAACATTCACTCACTGACAACATTCACTGACAACATTCACTGACAACATTCACTCACTGACAACATTCACTGACAACATTCACTCTCTGACAACATTCACTGACAACATTCACTCACTGACAACATTCACTGACAACATTCACTCACTGACAACATTCACTGACAACATTCACTCACTGACAACATTCACTGACAACATTCACTCACTGACAACATTCACTGACAACATTCGCTCACTGACAACATTCACTGACAACATTCACTCTCTGACAACATTCACTCACTGACAACATTCACTGACAACATTCACTCACTGAGAACATTCACTGACAACATTCACTCACTGACAACATTCACTCACTGACAACATTCACTGACAACATTCACTCACTGACAACATTCACTGACAACATTCGCTCACTGACAACATTCACTGACAACATTCACTCACTGACAACATTCACTGACAACATTCACTCACTGACAACATTCACTCACTGACAACATTCACTGACAACATTCACTCACTGACAACATTCACTGACAACATTCACTCACTGACAACATTCACTGACAACATTCACTCACTGACAACATTCAATCACTGACAACATTCACTCTCTGACAACATTCACTCTCTGACAGCATTCACTGACAACATTCGCTCACTGACAACATTCACTCACTGACAACATTCACTGACAACATTCCCTCACTGACAACATTCACGCACTGACAACATTCACTCTCTGACAACATTCACTCACTGACAACATTCACTGACAACATTCACTGACAACATTCACTCACTGACAACATTCACTGACAACATTCACTCACTGACAACATTCACTCACTGACAACATTCACTGACAACATTCACTCACTGACAACATTCACTGACAACATTCACTCACTGACAACATTCACTGACAACATTCGCTCACTGACAACATTCACTGACAACATTCACTCTCTGACAACATTCACTCACTGACAACATTCACTGACAACATTCACTCACTGACAACATTCACTGACAACATTCACTCACTGACAACATTCACTCACTGACAACATTCACTGACAACATTCACTCATTGACAACATTCACTGACAACATTCACTCACTGACAACATTCACTGACAACATTCACTCACTGACAACATTCACTGACAACATTCACTCACTGACAACATTCACTCTCTGACAACATTCACTCACTGACAACATTCACTGACAACATTCACTCACTGACAACATTCACTGACAACATTCACTCTCTGACAACATTCACTGACAACATTCACTCACTGACAACATTCACTGACAACATTCACTCACTGACAACATTTACTCACTGACAACATTCACTGACAACATTCACTCACTGACAACATTCACTCTCTGACAACATTCGCTCACTGACAACATTCACTGACAACATTCACTCACTGACAACATTCACTGACAACATTCACTCTCTGACAACATTCACTCACTGACAACATTCACTGACAACATTCACTCACTGACAACATTCACTGACAACATTCACTCACTGACAACATTCACTGACAACATTCGCTCACTGACAACATTTACTGACAACATTCACTCTCTGACAACATTCACTCACTGACAACATTCACTGACAACATTCACTCACTGACAACATTCACTGACAACATTCACTCACTGACAACATTCACTGACAACATTCACTCACTGACAACATTCACTCACTGACAACATTCACTGACAACATTCACTCACTGACAACATTCACTGACAACATTCTCTCACTGACAACATTCACTGACAACATTCACTCACTGACAACATTCACTCTCTGACAACATTCACTCACTGACAACATTCACTGACAACATTCACTGACAACATTCACTCACTGACAACATTCACTGACAACATTCACTCACTGACAACATTTACTCACTGACAACATTCACTGACAACATTAACTCACTGACAACATTCACTGACAACATTCACTCACTGACAACATTCACTCACTGACAACATTCACTGACAACATTCACTCACTGACAACATTCACTGACAACATTCACTCACTGACAACATTCACTGACAACATTCACTCTCTGACAACATTCACTCACTGACAACATTCACTGACAACATTCACTCACTGACAACATTCACTGACAACATTCACTCACTGACAACATTCACTGACAACATTCACTCACTGACAACATTCACTGACAACATTCACTCACTGACAACATTCACTGACAACATTCACTCACTGACAACATTCACTCACTGACAACATTCACTGACAACATTCACTCACTGACAACATTCACTGACAACATTCACTCACTGACAACATTCACTGACAACATTCACTCACTGACAACATTCACTGACAACATTCACTGACTGACAACATTCACTGACTGACAACATTCACTGACAACATTCACTCACTGACAACATTCACTGACAACATTCATTCACTGACAACATTCACTGACAACATTCACTCACTGACAACATTCACTGACAACATTCACTCACTGACAACATTCACTCTCTGACAACATTCACTCACTGACAACATTCACTGACAACATTCACTCACTGACAACATTCACTGACAACATTCACTCACTGACAACATTCACTCACTGACAACATTCACTGACAACATTCACTCACTGACAACATTCACTGACAACATTCACTCACTGACAACATTCACTGACAACATTCACTGACAACATTCGCTCACTGACAACATTCACTGACAACATTCACTCTCTGACAACATTCACTCACTGACAACATTCACTGACAACATTCACTCACTGACAACATTCACTGACAACATTCACTCACTGACAACATTCACTGACAACATTCACTCACTGACAACATTCACTGACAACATTCACTCACTGACAACATTCACTGACAACATTCACTCACTGACAACATTCACTGACAACATTCACTCACTGACAACATTCACTCTCTGACAACATTCGCTCACTGACAACATTCACTGACAACATTCACTGACAACATTCACTCACTGACAACATTCACTCTCTGACAACATTCACTCACTGACAACATTCACTGACAACATTCACTGACAACATTCACTCACTGACAACATTCACTGACAACATTCACTCTCTGACAACATTCACTCTCTGACAACATTCACTCACTGACAACATTCACTGACAACATTCACTCACTGACAACATTCACTGACAACATTCACTCACTGACAACATTCACTCACTGACAACATTCACTGACAACATTCACTCACTGACAACATTCACTGACAACATTCACTGACAACATTCACTCACTGACAACATTCACTGACAACATTCACTCTCTGACAACATTCACTCTCTGACAACATTCACTCACTGACAACATTCACTGACAACATTTACTCACTGACAACATTCACTGACAACATTCACTCACTGACAACATTCACTGACAACATTCACTCACTGAAACATTCACTCACTGACAACACTGACAACATTCACTCACTGACAACATTCACTGACAACATTCACTCACTGACAACATTCACTGACAACATTCACTCACTGACAACATTCACTGACAACATTCGCTCACTGACAACATTCACTGACAACATTCACTCTCTGACAACATTCGCTCACTGACAACATTCACTGACAACATTCACTGACAACATTCACTCACTGACAACATTCACTCTCTGACAACATTCACTCACTGACAACATTCACTGACAACATTCACTCTCTGACAACATTCACTGACAACATTCACTCACTGACAACATTCACTGACAACATTCACTCACTGACAACATTCACTGACAACATTCACTCACTGACAACATTTACTCACTGACAACATTCACTGACAACATTCACTGACAACATTCACTCACTGACAACATTCACTGACAACATTCACTCACTGACAACATTCACTCACTGACAACATTCACTGACAACATTCACTCACTGACAACATTCACTGACAACATTCACTCACTGACAACATTCACTGACAACATTCACTCACTGACAACATTCACTGACAACATTCACTCACTGACAACATTCACTGACAACATTCACTCTCTGACAACATTCACTCACTGACAACATTCACTGACAACATTCACTCACTGACAACATTCACTCACTGACAACATTCACTGACAACATTCACTCACTGACAACATTCACTGACAACATTCACTCACTGACAACATTCACTGACAACATTCACTCACTGACAACATTCACTCTCTGACAACATTCACTCACTGACAACATTCACTGACAACATTCACTCACTGACAACATTCACTGACAACATTCACTCTCTGACAACATTCACTCACTGACAACATTCACTGACAACATTCACTCACTGACAACATTCACTGACAACATTCACTCACTGACAACATTCACTCACTGACAACATTCACTGACAACATTCACTCACTGACAACATTCACTGACAACATTCACTCACTGACAACATTCACTGACAACATTCACTCACTGACAACATTCACTGACAACATTCACTCACTGACAACATTCACTCTCTGACAACATTCACTCACTGACAACATTCACTGACAACATTCACTCACTGACAACATTCACTGACAACATTCACTCACTGACAACATTCACTCTCTGACAACATTCGCTCACTGACAACATTCACTGACAACATTCACTGACAACATTCACTCACTGACAACATTCACTGACAACATTCACTCACTGACAACATTCACTGACAACATTCGCTCACTGACAACATTCACTCTCTGACAACATTCACTCACTGACAACATTCACTGACAACATTCACTCACTGACAACATTCACTGACAACATTCACTCACTGACAACATTCACTGACAACATTCACTCACTGACAACATTCACTCACTGACAACATTTACTGACAACATTCACTCACTGACAACATTCACTGACAACATTCACTCACTGACAACATTCACTGACAACATTCACTCACTGACAACATTCACTCTCTGACAACATTCACTCACTGACAACATTTACTGACAACATTCACTCACTGACAACATTCACTGACAACATTCACTCACTGACAACATTCACTCACTGACAACATTCACTGACAACATTCACTCACTGACAACATTCACTGACAACATTCACTCACTGACAACATTCACTCACTGACAACATTCACTGACAACATTCACTCACTGACAACATTCACTGACAACATTCACTCACTGACAACATTCACTGACAACATTTACTCACTGACAACATTCACTGACAACATTCACTCACTGACAACATTCACTGACAACATTCACTCTCTGACAACATTCACTCACTAACAACATTCACTCTCTGACAACATTCACTCACTGACAACATTCACTGACAACATTCACTCTCTGACAACATTCACTCACTGACATCATTCACTCTCTGACAACATTCACTCACTGACAACATTCACTCTCTGACAACATTCACTCACTGACAACATTCACTGACAACATTCACTCTCTGACAACATTCATTCACTGACAACATTAACTGACAACATTCACTCACTGACAACATTCACTCTCTGACAACATTCACTCACTGACAACATTCACTGACAACATTCACTGACAACATTCACTCACTGACAACATTCACTGACAACATTCACTCTCTGACAACATTCACTGACAACATTCACTCACTGACAACATTCACTGACAACATTCACTCACTGACAACATTCACTGACAACATTCACTCACTGACAACATTCACTGACAACATTCACTCACTGACAACATTCACTGACAACATTCGCTCACTGACAACATTCACTGACAACATTCACTCTCTGACAACATTCACTCACTGACAACATTCACTGACAACATTCACTCACTGAGAACATTCACTGACAACATTCACTCACTGACAACATTCACTCACTGACAACATTCACTGACAACATTCACTCACTGACAACATTCACTGACAACATTCGCTCACTGACAACATTCACTGACAACATTCACTCACTGACAACATTCACTGACAACATTCACTCACTGACAACATTCACTCACTGACAACATTCACTGACAACATTCACTCACTGACAACATTCACTGACAACATTCACTCACTGACAACATTCACTGACAACATTCACTCACTGACAACATTCAATCACTGACAACATTCACTCTCTGACAACATTCACTCTCTGACAGCATTCACTGACAACATTCGCTCACTGACAACATTCACTCACTGACAACATTCACTGACAACATTCCCTCACTGACAACATTCACGCACTGACAACATTCACTCTCTGACAACATTCACTCACTGACAACATTCACTGACAACATTCACTGACAACATTCACTCACTGACAACATTCACTGACAACATTCACTCACTGACAACATTCACTCACTGACAACATTCACTGACAACATTCACTCACTGACAACATTCACTGACAACATTCACTCACTGACAACATTCACTGACAACATTCGCTCACTGACAACATTCACTGACAACATTCACTCTCTGACAACATTCACTCACTGACAACATTCACTGACAACATTCACTCACTGACAACATTCACTGACAACATTCACTCACTGACAACATTCACTCACTGACAACATTCACTGACAACATTCACTCATTGACAACATTCACTGACAACATTCACTCACTGACAACATTCACTGACAACATTCACTCACTGACAACATTCACTGACAACATTCACTCACTGACAACATTCACTCTCTGACAACATTCACTCACTGACAACATTCACTGACAACATTCACTCACTGACAACATTCACTGACAACATTCACTCTCTGACAACATTCACTGACAACATTCACTCACTGACAACATTCACTGACAACATTCACTCACTGACAACATTTACTCACTGACAACATTCACTGACAACATTCACTCACTGACAACATTCACTCTCTGACAACATTCGCTCACTGACAACATTCACTGACAACATTCACTCACTGACAACATTCACTGACAACATTCACTCTCTGACAACATTCACTCACTGACAACATTCACTGACAACATTCACTCACTGACAACATTCACTGACAACATTCACTCACTGACAACATTCACTGACAACATTCGCTCACTGACAACATTTACTGACAACATTCACTCTCTGACAACATTCACTCACTGACAACATTCACTGACAACATTCACTCACTGACAACATTCACTGACAACATTCACTCACTGACAACATTCACTGACAACATTCACTCACTGACAACATTCACTCACTGACAACATTCACTGACAACATTCACTCACTGACAACATTCACTGACAACATTCTCTCACTGACAACATTCACTGACAACATTCACTCACTGACAACATTCACTCTCTGACAACATTCACTCACTGACAACATTCACTGACAACATTCACTGACAACATTCACTCACTGACAACATTCACTGACAACATTCACTCACTGACAACATTTACTCACTGACAACATTCACTGACAACATTAACTCACTGACAACATTCACTGACAACATTCACTCACTGACAACATTCACTCACTGACAACATTCACTGACAACATTCACTCACTGACAACATTCACTGACAACATTCACTCACTGACAACATTCACTGACAACATTCACTCTCTGACAACATTCACTCACTGACAACATTCACTGACAACATTCACTCACTGACAACATTCACTGACAACATTCACTCACTGACAACATTCACTGACAACATTCACTCACTGACAACATTCACTGACAACATTCACTCACTGACAACATTCACTGACAACATTCACTCACTGACAACATTCACTCACTGACAACATTCACTGACAACATTCACTCACTGACAACATTCACTGACAACATTCACTCACTGACAACATTCACTGACAACATTCACTCACTGACAACATTCACTGACAACATTCACTGACTGACAACATTCACTGACTGACAACATTCACTGACAACATTCACTCACTGACAACATTCACTGACAACATTCATTCACTGACAACATTCACTGACAACATTCACTCACTGACAACATTCACTGACAACATTCACTCACTGACAACATTCACTCTCTGACAACATTCACTCACTGACAACATTCACTGACAACATTCACTCACTGACAACATTCACTGACAACATTCACTCACTGACAACATTCACTCACTGACAACATTCACTGACAACATTCACTCACTGACAACATTCACTGACAACATTCACTCACTGACAACATTCACTGACAACATTCACTGACAACATTCGCTCACTGACAACATTCACTGACAACATTCACTCTCTGACAACATTCACTCACTGACAACATTCACTGACAACATTCACTCACTGACAACATTCACTGACAACATTCACTCACTGACAACATTCACTGACAACATTCACTCACTGACAACATTCACTGACAACATTCACTCACTGACAACATTCACTGACAACATTCACTCACTGACAACATTCACTGACAACATTCACTCACTGACAACATTCACTCTCTGACAACATTCGCTCACTGACAACATTCACTGACAACATTCACTGACAACATTCACTCACTGACAACATTCACTCTCTGACAACATTCACTCACTGACAACATTCACTGACAACATTCACTGACAACATTCACTCACTGACAACATTCACTGACAACATTCACTCTCTGACAACATTCACTCTCTGACAACATTCACTCACTGACAACATTCACTGACAACATTCACTCACTGACAACATTCACTGACAACATTCACTCACTGACAACATTCACTCACTGACAACATTCACTGACAACATTCACTCACTGACAACATTCACTGACAACATTCACTGACAACATTCACTCACTGACAACATTCACTGACAACATTCACTCTCTGACAACATTCACTCTCTGACAACATTCACTCACTGACAACATTCACTGACAACATTTACTCACTGACAACATTCACTGACAACATTCACTCACTGACAACATTCACTGACAACATTCACTCACTGAAACATTCACTCACTGACAACACTGACAACATTCACTCACTGACAACATTCACTGACAACATTCACTCACTGACAACATTCACTGACAACATTCACTCACTGACAACATTCACTGACAACATT
This sequence comes from Staurois parvus, assembly GCF_062004578.1. Taxonomy (NCBI): domain Eukaryota; kingdom Metazoa; phylum Chordata; class Amphibia; order Anura; family Ranidae; genus Staurois; species Staurois parvus. The sequence continues at coordinate 794,436 of NW_028319990.1, forward strand.
CGCTCACTGACAACATTCACTGACAACATTCACTCTCTGACAACATTCGCTCACTGACAACATTCACTGACAACATTCACTGACAACATTCACTCACTGACAACATTCACTCTCTGACAACATTCACTCACTGACAACATTCACTGACAACATTCACTCTCTGACAACATTCACTGACAACATTCACTCACTGACAACATTCACTGACAACATTCACTCACTGACAACATTCACTGACAACATTCACTCACTGACAACATTTACTCACTGACAACATTCACTGACAACATTCACTGACAACATTCACTCACTGACAACATTCACTGACAACATTCACTCACTGACAACATTCACTCACTGACAACATTCACTGACAACATTCACTCACTGACAACATTCACTGACAACATTCACTCACTGACAACATTCACTGACAACATTCACTCACTGACAACATTCACTGACAACATTCACTCACTGACAACATTCACTCTCTGACAACATTCACTCACTGACAACATTCACTGACAACATTCACTGACAACATTCACTCACTGACAACATTCACTGACAACATTCACTCTCTGACAACATTCACTGACAACATTCACTCACTGACAACATTCACTGACAACATTCACTCACTGACAACATTTACTCACTGACAACATTCACTGACAACATTCACTCACTGACAACATTCACTCTCTGACAACATTCGCTCACTGACAACATTCACTGACAACATTCACTGACAACATTCACTCACTGACAACATTCACTGACAACATTCACTCACTGACAACATTCACTGACAACATTCACTCACTGACAACATTCACTGACAACATTCACTCACTGACAACATTCACTGACAACATTCACTCACTGACAACATTCACTCTCTGACAACATTCACTCACTGACAACATTCACTGACAACATTCACTGACAACATTCACTGACAACATTCACTCACTGACAACATTCACTCTCTGACAACATTCGCTCACTGACAACATTCACTGACAACATTCACTGACAACATTCACTCACTGACAACATTCACTGACAACATTCACTCACTGACAACATTTACTCACTGACAACATTCACTGACAACATTCACTCACTGACAACATTCACTGACAACATTCACTCACTGACAACATTCACTCACTGACAACATTCACTGACAACATTCACTCACTGACAACATTCACTGACAACATTCACTCACTGACAACATTCACTGACAACATTCACTCACTGACAACATTCACTCTCTGACAACATTCACTCACTGACAACATTCACTCACTGACAACATTCACTGACAACATTCACTCACTGACAACATTCACTGACAACATTCACTCACTGACAACATTCACTGACAACATTCACTCACTGACAACATTCACTCTCTGACAACATTCACTCACTGACAACATTCACTGACAACATTCACTGACAACATTCACTCACTGACAACATTCACTGACAACATTCATTCTCTGACAACATTCACTGACAACATTCACTCACTGACAACATTCACTGACAACATTCACTCACTGACAACATTTACTCACTGACAACATTCACTGACAACATTCACTCTCTGACAACATTCGCTCACTGACAACATTCACTGACAACATTCACTGACAACATTCACTCACTGACAACATTCACTGACAACATTCACTCACTGACAACATTCACTGACAACATTCACTCACTGACAACATTTACTCACTGACAACATTCACTGACAACATTCACTCACTGACAACATTCACTGACAACATTCACTCACTGACAACATTCACTGACAACATTCACTCACTGACAACATTCACTCTCTGACAACATTCGCTCACTGACAACATTCACTGACAACATTCACTGACAACATTCACTCACTGACAACATTCACTCTCTGACAACATTCACTCACTGACAACATTCACTGACAACATTCACTCACTGACAACATTTACTCACTGACAACATTCACTGACAACATTCACTCACTGACAACATTCACTGACAACATTCACTCACTGACAACATTCACTGACAACATTCACTCACTGACAACATTCACTCTCTGACAACATTCGCTCACTGACAACATTCACTGACAACATTCACTGACAACATTCACTCACTGACAACATTCACTCTCTGACAACATTCACTCACTGACAACATTCACTGACAACATTCACTCTCTGACAACATTCACTGACAACATTCACTCACTGACAACATTCACTGACAACATTCACTCACTGACAACATTCACTGACAACATTCACTCACTGACAACATTCACTGACAACATTCACTCACTGACAACATTCACTGACTGACAACATTCACTGACAACATTCACTCACTGACAACATTCACTGACAACATTCATTCACTGACAACATTCACTGACAACATTCACTCACTGACAACATTCACTGACAACATTCACTCACTGACAACATTCACTCACTGACAACATTCACTGACAACATTCACTCTCTGACAACATTCACTCTCTGACAACATTCACTCACTGACAACATTCACTGACAACATTCACTCACTGACAACATTTACTCACTGACAACATTCACTGACAACATTCACTCACTGACAACATTCACTCTCTGACAACATTCGCTCACTGACAACATTCACTGACAACATTCACTCACTGACAACATTCACTGACAACATTCACTCTCTGACAACATTCACTGACAACATTCACTCACTGACAACATTCACTGACAACATTCACTCACTGACAACATTTACTCACTGACAACATTCACTGACAACATTCACTCACTGACAACATTCACTGACAACATTCACTCACTGAAACATTCACTCACTGACAACACTGACAACATTCACTGACAACATTCACTCACTGACAACATTCACTGACAACATTCACTCACTGACAACATTCACTGACAACATTCACTCACTGACAACATTCACTGACAACATTCGCTCACTGACAACATTCACTGACAACATTCACTCTCTGACAACATTCGCTCACTGACAACATTCACTGACAACATTCACTGACAACATTCACTCACTGACAACATTCACTCTCTGACAACATTCACTCACTGACAACATTCACTGACAACATTCACTTTCTGACAACATTCACTGACAACATTCACTCACTGACAACATTCACTGACAACATTCACTCACTGACAACATTCACTGACAACATTCACTCACTGACAACATTTACTCACTGACAACATTCACTGACAACATTCACTGACAACATTCACTCACTGACAACATTCACTGACAACATTCACTCACTGACAACATTCACTCACTGACAACATTCACTGACAACATTCACTCACTGACAACATTCACTGACAACATTCACTCACTGACAACATTCACTGACAACATTCACTCACTGACAACATTCACTGACAACATTCACTCACTGACAACATTCACTCTCTGACAACATTCACTCACTGACAACATTCACTGACAACATTCACTGACAACATTCACTCACTGACAACATTCACTGACAACATTCACTCTCTGACAACATTCACTGACAACATTCACTCACTGACAACATTCACTGACAACATTCACTCACTGACAACATTTACTCACTGACAACATTCACTGACAACATTCACTCACTGACAACATTCACTCTCTGACAACATTCGCTCACTGACAACATTCACTGACAACATTCACTGACAACATTCACTCACTGACAACATTCACTGACAACATTCACTCACTGACAACATTCACTGACAACATTCACTCACTGACAACATTCACTGACAACATTCACTCACTGACAACATTCACTGACAACATTCACTCACTGACAACATTCACTGACAACATTCACTCACTGACAACATTCACTCTCTGACAACATTCACTCACTGACAACATTCACTGACAACATTCACTCACTGACAACATTCACTGACAACATTCACTCACTGATAACATTCACTGACAACATTCACTCACTGACAACATTCACTGACAACATTCACTCACTGACAACATTCACTGACAACATTCACTCACTGACAACATTCACTCTCTGACAACATTCACTCACTGACAACATTCACTGACAACATTCACTCACTGACAACATTCACTGACAACATTCTCTCACTGACAACATTCACTGACAACATTCACTCACTGACAACATTCACTCACTGACAACATTCACTGACAACATTCACTGACAACATTCACTCACTGACAACATTCACTCACTGACAACATTCACTCACTGACAACATTCACTGACAACATTCACTGACAACATTCACTCACTGACAACATTCACTGACAACATTCACTCACTGACAACATTTACTCACTGACAACATTCACTGACAACATTCACTCACTGACAACATTCACTCTCTGACAACATTCGCTCACTGACAACATTCACTGACAACATTCACTGACAACATTCACTCACTGACAACATTCACTGACAACATTCACTCACTGACAACATTCACTGACAACATTCGCTCACTGACAACATTCACTCTCTGACAACATTCACTCACTGACAACATTCACTGACAACATTCACTCACTGACAACATTCACTGACAACATTCACTCACTGACAACATTCACTGACAACATTCACTCACTGACAACATTCACTCACTGACAACATTTACTGACAACATTCACTCACTGACAACATTCACTGACAACATTCACTCACTGACAACATTCACTGACAACATTCACTCACTGACAACATTCACTGACAACATTCACTCACTGACAACATTCACTCTCTGACAACATTCACTCACTGACAACATTTACTGACAACATTCACTCACTGACAACATTCACTGACAACATTCACTCACTGACAACATTCACTCACTGACAACATTCACTGACAACATTCACTCACTGACAACATTCACTGACAACATTCACTCACTGACAACATTCACTCACTGACAACATTCACTGACAACATTCACTCACTGACAACATTCACTGACAACATTCACTCACTGACAACATTCACTGACAACATTTACTCACTGACAACATTCACTGACAACATTCACTCACTGACAACATTCACTCACTGACAACATTCACTCACTGACAACATTCACTCTCTGACAACATTCACTCACTGACAACATTCACTCTCTGACAACATTCACTCACTGACAACATTCACTGACAACATTCACTCTCTGACAACATTCACTCACTGACATCATTCACTCTCTGACAACATTCACTCACTGACAACATTCACTCTCTGACAACATTCACTCACTGACAACATTCACTGACAACATTCACTCTCTGACAACATTCATTCACTGACAACATTAACTGACAACATTCACTCACTGACAACATTCACTCTCTGACAACATTCACTCACTGACAACATTCACTGACAACATTCACTGACAACATTCACTCACTGACAACATTCACTGACAACATTCACTCTCTGACAACATTCACTGACAACATTCACTCACTGACAACATTCACTGACAACATTCACTCACTGACAACATTCACTGACAACATTCACTCACTGACAACATTCACTGACAACATTCACTCACTGACAACATTCACTGACAACATTCGCTCACTGACAACATTCACTGCCAACATTCACTCTCTGACAACATTCACTCACTGACAACATTCACTGACAACATTCACTCACTGAGAACATTCACTGACAACATTCACTCACTGACAACATTCACTCACTGACAACATTCACTGACAACATTCACTCACTGACAACATTCACTGACAACATTCGCTCACTGACAACATTCACTGACAACATTCACTCACTGACAACATTCACTGACAACATTCACTCACTGACAACATTCACTCACTGACAACATTCACTGACAACATTCACTCACTGACAACATTCAATCACTGACAACATTCACTCTCTGACAACATTCACTCTCTGACAGCATTCACTGACAACATTCGCTCACTGACAACATTCACTCACTGACAACATTCACTGACAACATTCCCTCACTGACAACATTCACGCACTGACAACATTCACTCTCTGACAACATTCACTCACTGACAACATTCACTGACAACATTCACTGACAACATTCACTCACTGACAACATTCACTGACAACATTCACTCACTGACAACATTCACTCACTGACAACATTCACTGACAACATTCACTCACTGACAACATTCACTGACAACATTCACTCACTGACAACATTCACTGACAACATTCGCTCACTGACAACATTCACTGACAACATTCACTCTCTGACAACATTCACTCACTGACAACATTCACTGACAACATTTACTCACTGACAACATTCACTGACAACATTCACTCACTGACAACATTCACTCTCTGACAACATTCGCTCACTGACAACATTCACTGACAACATTCACTGACAACATTCACTCACTGACAACATTCACTCTCTGACAACATTCACTCACTGACAACATTCACTGACAACATTCACTGACAACATTCACTCACTGACAACATTCACTGACAACATTCACTCTCTGACAACATTCACTCTCTGACAACATTCACTCACTGACAACATTCACTGACAACATTCACTCACTGACAACATTTACTCACTGACAACATTCACTGACAACATTCACTCACTGACAACATTCACTCTCTGACAACATTCGCTCACTGACAACATTCACTGACAACATTCACTGACAACATTCACTCACTGACAACATTCACTGACAACATTCACTCTCTGACAACATTCACTGACAACATTCACTCACTGACAACATTCACTGACAACATTCACTCACTGACAACATTTACTCACTGACAACATTCACTGACAACATTCACTCACTGACAACATTCACTGACAACATTCACTCACTGAAACATTCACTCACTGACAACACTGACAACATTCACTGACAACATTCACTCACTGACAACATTCACTGACAACATTCACTCACTGACAACATTCACTGACAACATTCACTCACTGACAACATTCACTGACAACATTCGCTCACTGACAACATTCACTGACAACATTCACTCTCTGACAACATTCGCTCACTGACAACATTCACTGACAACATTCACTGACAACATTCACTCACTGACAACATTCACTCTCTGACAACATTCACTCACTGACAACATTCACTGACAACATTCACTCTCTGACAACATTCACTGACAACATTCACTCACTGACAACATTCACTGACAACATTCACTCACTGACAACATTCACTGACAACATTCACTCACTGACAACATTTACTCACTGACAACATTCACTGACAACATTCACTGACAACATTCACTCACTGACAACATTCACTGACAACATTCACTCACTGACAACATTCACTCACTGACAACATTCACTGACAACATTCACTCACTGACAACATTCACTGACAACATTCACTCACTGACAACATTCACTGACAACATTCACTCACTGACAACATTCACTGACAACATTCACTCACTGACAACATTCACTCTCTGACAACATTCACTCACTGACAACATTCACTGACAACATTCACTGACAACATTCACTCACTGACAACATTCACTGACAACATTCACTCTCTGACAACATTCACTGACAACATTCACTCACTGACAACATTCACTGACAACATTCACTCACTGACAACATTTACTCACTGACAACATTCCCTGACAACATTCACTCACTGACAACATTCACTCTCTGACAACATTCGCTCACTGACAACATTCACTGACAACATTCACTGACAACATTCACTCTCTGACAACATTCACTGACAACATTCACTCACTGACAACATTCACTGACAACATTCACTCACTGACAACATTTACTCACTGACAACATTCACTGACAACATTCACTCACAGACAACATTCACTGACAACATTCACTCACTGACAACATTCACTGACAACATTCACTCACTGACAACATTCACTGACAACATTCACTCACTGACAACATTCACTGACAACATTCACTCTCTGACAACATTCACTCACTGACAACATTCACTGACAACATTCACTCACTGACAACATTCACTGACAACATTCACTCACTGACAACATTCACTGACAACATTCACTCACTGACAACATTCACTCACTGACAACATTCACTGACAACATTCACTCACTGACAACATTCACTGACAACATTCACTCACTGACAACATTCACTGACAACATTCACTCACTGACAACATTCACTGACAACATTCACTCACTGACAACATTCACTCTCTGACAACATTCACTCACTGACAACATTCACTGACAACATTCACTCACTGACAACATTCACTGACAACATTCACTCTCTGACAACATTCACTCACTGACAACATTCACTGACAACATTCACTCACTGACAACATTCACTCACTGACAACATTCACTGACAACATTCACTCACTGACAACATTCACTCACTGACAACATTCACTGACAACATTCACTCACTGACAACATTCACTGACAACATTCACTCACTGACAACATTCACTCTCTGACAACATTCACTCACTGACAACATTCACTGACAACATTCACTCACTGACAACATTCACTGACAACATTCACTCACTGACAACATTCACTCTCTGACAACATTCGCTCACTGACAACATTCACTGACAACATTCACTGACAACATTCACTCACTGACAACATTCACTGACAACATTCACTCACTGACAACATTCACTGACAACATTCGCTCACTGACAACATTCACTCTCTGACAACATTCACTCACTGACAACATTCACTGACAACATTCACTCACTGACAACATTCACTGACAACATTCACTCACTGACAACATTCACTCACTGACAACATTTACTGACAACATTCACTCACTGACAACATTCACTGACAACATTCACTCACTGACAACATTCACTGACAACATTCACTCACTGACAACATTCACTCTCTGACAACATTCACTCACTGACAACATTTACTGACAACATTCACTCACTGACAACATTCACTGACAACATTCACTCACTGACAACATTCACTCACTGACAACATTCACTGACAACATTCACTCACTGACAACATTCACTGACAACATTCACTCACTGACAACATTCACTCACTGACATTATTCACTCTCTGACAACATTCACTCACTGACAACATTCACTGACAACATTCACTGACAACATTCACTCACTGACAACATTCACTGACAACATTCACTCTCTGACAACATTCACTGACAACATTCACTCACTGACAACATTCACTGACAACATTCACTCACTGACAACATTTACTCACTGACAACATTCCCTGACAACATTCACTCACTGACAACATTCACTCTCTGACAACATTCGCTCACTGACAACATTCACTGACAACATTCACTGACAACATTCACTCACTGACAACATTCACTGACAACATTCACTCTCTGACAACATTCACTGACAACATTCACTCACTGACAACATTCACTGACAACATTCACTCACTGACAACATTTACTCACTGACAACATTCACTGACAACATTCACTCACAGACAACATTCACTGACAACATTCACTCACTGACAACATTCACTGACAACATTCACTCACTGACAACATTCACTGACAACATTCACTCACTGACAACATTCACTGACAACATTCACTCTCTGACAACATTCACTCACTGACAACATTCACTGACAACATTCACTCACTGACAACATTCACTGACAACATTCACTCACTGACAACATTCACTGACAACATTCACTCACTGACAACATTCACTCACTGACAACATTCACTGACAACATTCACTCACTGACAACATTCACTGACAACATTCACTCACTGACAACATTCACTGACAACATTCACTCACTGACAACATTCACTGACAACATTCACTCACTGACAACATTCACTCTCTGACAACATTCACTCATTGACAACATTCACTGACAACATTCACTCACTGACAACATTCACTGACAACATTCACTCTCTGACAACATTCACTCACTGACAACATTCACTGACAACATTCACTCACTGACAACATTTACTCACTGACAACATTCACTCACTGACAACATTCACTGACAACATTCACTCACTGACAACATTCACTGACAACATTCACTCACTGACAACATTCACTGACAACATTCACTCACTGACAACATTCACTGACAACATTCACTCACTGACAACATTCACTCTCTGACAACATTCACTCACTGACAACATTCACTGACAACATTCACTCACTGACAACATTCACTGACAACATTCACTCACTGACAACATTCACTCTCTGACAACATTCGCTCACTGACAACATTCACTGACAACATTCACTGACAACATTCACTCACTGACAACATTCACTGACAACATTCACTCACTGACAACATTCACTGACAACATTCGCTCACTGACAACATTCACTCACTGACAACATTCACTGACAACATTCACTCACTGACAACATTCACTGACAACATTCACTCACTGACAACATTCACTGACAACATTCACTCACTGACAACATTCACTCTCTGACAACATTCACTCACTGACAACATTTACTGACAACATTCACTCACTGACAACATTCACTGACAACATTCACTCACTGACAACATTCACTCACTGACAACATTCACTGACAACATTCACTCACTGACAACATTCACTGACAACATTCACTCACTGACAACATTCACTCACTGACAACATTCACTGACAACATTCACTCACTGACAACATTCACTGACAACATTCACTCACTGACAACATTCACTGACAACATTTACTCACTGACAACATTCACTGACAACATTCACTCACTGACAACATTCACTCACTGACAACATTCACTCTCTGACAACATTCACTCACTGACAACATTCACTCTCTGACAACATTCACTCACTGACAACATTCACTGACAACATTCACTCTCTGACAACATTCACTCACTGACATCATTCACTCTCTGACAACATTCACTCACTGACAACATTCACTCTCTGACAACATTCACTCACTGACAACATTCACTGACAACATTCACTCTCTGACAACATTCATTCACTGACAACATTAACTGACAACATTCACTCACTGAACATTCACTCTCTGACAACATTCACTCACTGACAACATTCACTGACAACATTCACTGACAACATTCACTGACAACATTCACTCTCTGACAACATTCACTGACAACATTCACTCACTGACAACATTCACTGACAACATTCACTCACTGACAACATTCACTGACAACATTCACTCACTGACAACATTCACTGACAACATTCACTCACTGACAACATTCACTGACAACATTCGCTCACTGACAACATTCACTGACAACATTCACTCTCTGACAACATTCACTCACTGACAACCCTCACTGACAACATTCACTCACTGAGAACATTCACTGACAACATTCACTCACTGACAACATTCACTCACTGACAACATTCACTGACAACATTCACTCACTGACAACATTCACTGACAACATTCGCTCACTGACAACATTCACTGACAACATTCACTCACTGACAACATTCACTGACAACATTCACTCACTGACAACATTCACTCACTGACAACATTCACTGACAACATTCACTCACTGACAACATTCACTGACAACATTCACTCACTGACAACATTCACTGACAACATTCACTCACTGACAACATTCAATCACTGACAACATTCACTCTCTGACAACATTCACTCTCTGACAGCATTCACTGACAACATTCGCTCACTGACAACATTCACTCACTGACAACATTCACTGACAACATTCCCTCACTGACAACATTCACGCACTGACAACATTCACTCTCTGACAACATTCACTCACTGACAACATTCACTGACAACATTCACTGACAACATTCACTCACTGACAACATTCACTGACAACATTCACTCACTGACAACATTCACTCACTGACAACATTCACTGACAACATTCACTCACTGACAACATTCACTGACAACATTCACTCACTGACAACATTCACTGACAACATTCGCTCACTGACAACATTCACTGACAACATTCACTCTCTGACAACATTCACTCACTGACAACATTCACTGACAACATTCACTCACTGACAACATTCACTGACAACATTCACTCACTGACAACATTCACTCACTGACAACATTCACTGACAACATTCACTCATTGACAACATTCACTGACAACATTCACTCACTGACAACATTCACTGACAACATTCACTCACTGACAACATTCACTGACAACATTCACTCACTGACAACATTCACTCTCTGACAACATTCACTCACTGACAACATTCACTGACAACATTCACTCACTGACAACATTCACTGACAACATTCACTCTCTGACAACATTCACTGACAACATTCACTCACTGACAACATTCACTGACAACATTCACTCACTGACAACATTTACTCACTGACAACATTCACTGACAACATTCACTCACTGACAACATTCACTCTCTGACAACATTCGCTCACTGACAACATTCACTGACAACATTCACTCACTGACAACATTCACTGACAACATTCACTCTCTGACAACATTCACTGACAACATTTACTCACTGACAACATTCACTCACTGACAACATTCACTCACTGACAACATTCACTGACAACATTCACTCACTGACAACATTCACTCACAACATTCACTCACTGACAACATTCACTGACAACATTCACTCACTGACAACATTCACTCACTGACAACATTCACTGACAACATTCACTCACTGACAACATTCACTGACAACATTCACTCACTGACAACATTCACTGACAACATTCGCTCACTGACAACATTTACTGACAACATTCACTCTCTGACAACATTCACTCACTGACAACATTCACTGACAACATTCACTCACTGACAACATTCACTGACAACATTCACTCACTGACAACATTCACTGACAACATTCACTCACTGACAACATTCACTCACTGACAACATTCACTGACAACATTCACTCACTGACAACATTCACTGACAACATTCTCTCACTGACAACATTCACTGACAACATTCACTCACTGACAACATTTACTCACTGACAACATTCACTGACAACATTCACTCACTGACAACATTCACTGACAACATTCACTCACTGACAACATTCACTCACTGACAACATTCACTGACAACATTCACTCACTGACAACATTCACTGACAACATTCACTCACTGACAACATTCACTGACAACATTCACTCACTGACAACATTCACTGACAACATTCACTCTCTGACAACATTCACTCACTGACAACATTCACTGACAACATTCACTCACTGACAACATTCACTGACAACATTCACTCACTGACAACATTCACTGACAACATTCACTCACTGACAACATTCACTGACAACATTCACTCACTGACAACATTCACTCACTGACAACATTCACTGACAACATTCACTCACTGACAACATTCACTGACAACATTCACTCACTGACAACATTCACTGACAACATTCATTCACTGACAACATTCACTGACAACATTCACTCACTGACAACATTCACTGACAACATTCACTCACTGACAACATTCACTGACTGACAACATTCACTGACAACATTCACTCACTGACAACATTCACTGACAACATTCATTCACTGACAACATTCACTGACAACATTCACTCACTGACAACATTCACTGACAACATTCACTCACTGACAACATTCACTCTCTGACAACATTCACTCACTGACAACATTCACTGACAACATTCACTCACTGACAACATTCACTGACAACATTCACTCACTGACAACATTCACTCACTGACAACATTCACTGACAACATTCACTCACTGACAACATTCACTGACAACATTCACTCACTGACAACATTCACTGACAACATTCACTCACTGACAACATTCACTGACAACATTCACTCTCTGACAACATTCACTCACTGACAACATTCACTGACAACATTCACTCACTGACAACATTCACTGACAACATTCACTCACTGACAACATTCACTGACAACATTCACTCACTGACAACATTCACTGACAACATTCACTCACTGACAACATTCACTGACAACATTCACTCACTGACAACATTCACTGACAACATTCACTCACTGACAACATTCACTCTCTGACAACATTCGCTCACTGACAACATTCACTGACAACATTCACTGACAACATTCACTCACTGACAACATTCACTCTCTGACAACATTCACTCACTGACAACATTCACTGACAACATTCACTGACAACATTCACTCACTGACAACATTCACTGACAACATTCACTCTCTGACAACATTCACTCTCTGACAACATTCACTCACTGACAACATTCACTGACAACATTCACTCACTGACAACATTTACTCACTGACAACATTCACTGACAACATTCACTCACTGACAACATTCACTCTCTGACAACATTCGCTCACTGACAACATTCACTGACAACATTCACTGACAACATTCACTCACTGACAACATTCACTGACAACATTCACTCTCTGACAACATTCACTGACAACATTCACTCACTGACAACATTCACTGACAACATTCACTCACTGACAACATTTACTCACTGACAACATTCACTGACAACATTCACTCACTGACAACATTCACTGACAACATTCACTCACTGAAACATTCACTCACTGACAACACTGACAACATTCACTGACAACATTCACTCACTGACAACATTCACTGACAACATTCACTCACTGACAACATTCACTGACAACATTCACTCACTGACAACATTCACTGACAACATTCGCTCACTGACAACATTCACTGACAACATTCACTCACTGACAACATTCACTCTCTGACAACATTCACTCACTGACAACATTCACTGACAACATTCACTCTCTGACAACATTCACTGACAACATTCACTCACTGACAACATTCACTGACAACATTCACTCACTGACAACATTCACTGACAACATTCACTCACTGACAACATTTACTCACTGACAACATTCACTGACAACATTCACTGACAACATTCACTCACTGACAACATTCACTGACAACATTCACTCACTGACAACATTCACTCACTGACAACATTCACTGACAACATTCACTCACTGACAACATTCACTGACAACATTCACTCACTGACAACATTCACTGACAACATTCACTCACTGACAACATTCACTGACAACATTCACTCACTGACAACATTCACTCTCTGACAACATTCACTCACTGACAACATTCACTGACAACATTCACTCACTGACAACATTCACTGACAACATTCACTCTCTGACAACATTCACTGACAACATTCACTCACTGACAACATTCACTGACAACATTCACTCACTGACAACATTTACTCACTGACAACATTCACTGACAACATTCACTCACTGACAACATTCACTCTCTGACAACATTCGCTCACTGACAACATTCACTGACAACATTCACTGACAACATTCACTCACTGACAACATTCACTGACAACATTCACTCACTGACAACATTCACTGACAACATTCACTCACTGACAACATTCACTGACAACATTCACTCACTGACAACATTCACTGACAACATTCACTCACTGACAACATTCACTCTCTGACAACATTCACTCACTGACAACATTCACTGACAACATTCACTCACTGACAACATTCACTGACAACATTCACTCACTGACAACATTCACTCTCTGACAACATTCGCTCACTGACAACATTCACTGACAACATTCACTGACAACATTCACTCACTGACAACATTCACTGACAACATTCACTCACTGACAACATTTACTCACTGACAACATTCACTGACAACATTCACTCACTGACAACATTCACTGACAACATTCACTCACTGACAACATTCACTCACTGACAACATTCACTGACAACATTCACTCACTGACAACATTCACTGACAACATTCACTCACTGACAACATTCACTGACAACATTCACTCACTGACAACATTCACTGACAACATTCGCTCACTGACAACATTCACTGACAACATTCACTCACTGACAACATTCACTCACTGACAACATTCACTGACAACATTCGCTCACTGACAACATTCACTGACAACATTCACTCTCTGACAACATTCACTCACTGACAACATTCACTGACAACATTCACTCACTGACAACATTCACTGACAACATTCACTCACTGACAACATTCACTGACAACATTCACTCACTGACAACATTCACTGACTGACAACATTCACTGACAACATTCACTGACAACATTCACTCACTGACAACATTCACTGACAACATTCACTCACTGACAACATTCACTCACTGACAACATTCACTGACAACATTCACTCACTGACAACATTCACTGACAACATTCACTCACTGACAACATTCACTGACAACATTCACTGACAACATTCGCTCACTGACAACATTCACTGACAACATTCACTCTCTGACAACATTCACTCACTGACAACATTCACTGACAACATTCACTCACTGACAACATTCACTGACAACATTCACTCACTGACAACATTCACTCACTGACAACATTCACTGACAACATTCACTCACTGACAACATTCACTGACAACATTCACTCACTGACAACATTCACTGACAACATTTACTCACTGACAACATTCACTGACAACATTCACTCACTGACAACATTCACTCTCTGACAACATTCGCTCACTGACAACATTCACTGACAACATTCACTGACAACATTCACTCACTGACAACATTCACTCTCTGACAACATTCACTCACTGACAACATTCACTGACAACATTCACTGACAACATTCACTCACTGACAACATTCACTGACAACATTTACTCACTGACAACATTCACTGACAACATTCACTCACTGACAACATTCACTCTCTGACAACATTCACTCACTGACAACATTCACTGACAACATTCACTCTCTGACAACATTCACTGACAACATTCACTCACTGACAACATTCACTGACAACATTCACTCACTGACAACATTCACTGACAACATTCACTCACTGACAACATTCACTGACAACATTCACTCACTGACAACATTCACTGACTGACAACATTCACTGACAACATTCACTCACTGACAACATTCACTGACAACATTCATTCACTGACAACATTCACTGACAACATTCACTCACTGACAACATTCACTGACAACATTCACTCACTGACAACATTCACTCACTGACAACATTCACTGACAACATTCACTCACTGACAACATTCACTGACAACATTCACTCACTGACAACATTCACTGACAACATTCACTGACAACATTCGCTCACTGACAACATTCACTGACAACATTCACTCTCTGACAACATTCACTCACTGACAACATTCACTGACAACATTCACTCACTGACAACATTCACTGACAACATTCACTCACTGACAACATTCACTGACAACATTCACTCACTGACAACATTCACTCACTGACAACATTCACTGACAACATTCACTCACTGACAACATTCACTGACAACATTCACTCACTGACAACATTCACTGACAACATTTACTCACTGACAACTTTCACTGACAACATTCACTCACTGACAACATTCACTCTCTGACAACATTCGCTCACTGACAACATTCACTGACAACATTCACTGACAACATTCACTCACTGACAACATTCACTCTCTGACAACATTCACTCACTGACAACATTCACTGACAACATTCACTGACAACATTCACTCACTGACAACATTCACTGACAACATTTACTCACTGACAACATTCACTGACAACATTCACTCACTGACAACATTCACTCTCTGACAACATTCACTCACTGACAACATTCACTGACAACATTCACTCTCTGACAACATTCACTGACAACATTCACTCACTGACAACATTCACTGACAACATTCACTCACTGACAACATTCACTGACAACATTCACTCACTGACAACATTCACTGACAACATTCACTCACTGACAACATTCACTGACTGACAACATTCACTGACAACATTCACTCACTGACAACATTCACTGACAACATTCATTCACTGACAACATTCACTGACAACATTCACTCACTGACAACATTCACTGACAACATTCACTCACTGACAACATTCACTCTCTGACAACATTCACTCACTGACAACATTCACTGACAACATTCACTCACTGACAACATTCACTGACAACATTCACTCACTGACAACATTCACTGACAACATTCACTCACTGACAACATTCACTGACAACATTCACTCACTGACAACATTCACTGACAACATTCACTGACAACATTCGCTCACTGACAACATTCACTGACAACATTCACTCTCTGACAACATTCACTCACTGACAACATTCACTGACAACATTCACTCACTGACAACATTCACTGACAACATTCACTCACTGACAACATTCACTGACAACATTCACTCACTGACAACATTCACTCACTGACAACATTCACTGACAACATTCACTCACTGACAACATTCACTGACAACATTCACTCACTGACAACATTCACTGACAACATTTACTCACTGACAACATTCACTGACAACATTCACTCACTGACAACATTCACTCTCTGACAACATTCGCTCACTGACAACATTCACTGACAACATTCCCTCACTGACAACATTCACGCACTGACAACATTCACTCTCTGACAACATTCACTCACTGACAACATTCACTGACAACATTCACTGACAACATTCACTCACTGACAACATTCACTGACAACATTCACTCACTGACAACATTCACTCACTGACAACATTCACTGACAACATTCACTCACTGACAACATTCACTGACAACATTCACTCACTGACAACATTCACTGACAACATTCGCTCACTGACAACATTCACTGACAACATTCACTCTCTGACAACATTCACTCACTGACAACATTCACTGACAACATTTACTCACTGACAACATTCACTGACAACATTCACTCACTGACAACATTCACTCTCTGACAACATTCGCTCACTGACAACATTCACTGACAACATTCACTGACAACATTCACTCACTGACAACATTCACTCTCTGACAACATTCACTCACTGACAACATTCACTGACAACATTCACTGACAACATTCACTCACTGACAACATTCACTGACAACATTCACTCTCTGACAACATTCACTCTCTGACAACATTCACTCACTGACAACATTCACTGACAACATTCACTCACTGACAACATTTACTCACTGACAACATTCACTGACAACATTCACTCACTGACAACATTCACTCTCTGACAACATTCGCTCACTGACAACATTCACTGACAACATTCACTGACAACATTCACTCACTGACAACATTCACTGACAACATTCACTCTCTGACAACATTCACTGACAACATTCACTCACTGACAACATTCACTGACAACATTCACTCACTGACAACATTTACTCACTGACAACATTCACTGACAACATTCACTCACTGACAACATTCACTGACAACATTCACTCACTGAAACATTCACTCACTGACAACACTGACAACATTCACTGACAACATTCACTCACTGACAACATTCACTGACAACATTCACTCACTGACAACATTCACTGACAACATTCACTCACTGACAACATTCACTGACAACATTCGCTCACTGACAACATTCACTGACAACATTCACTCTCTGACAACATTCGCTCACTGACAACATTCACTGACAACATTCACTGACAACATTCACTCACTGACAACATTCACTCTCTGACAACATTCACTCACTGACAACATTCACTGACAACATTCACTCTCTGACAACATTCACTGACAACATTCACTCACTGACAACATTCACTGACAACATTCACTCACTGACAACATTCACTGACAACATTCACTCACTGACAACATTTACTCACTGACAACATTCACTGACAACATTCACTGACAACATTCACTCACTGACAACATTCACTGACAACATTCACTCACTGACAACATTCACTCACTGACAACATTCACTGACAACATTCACTCACTGACAACATTCACTGACAACATTCACTCACTGACAACATTCACTGACAACATTCACTCACTGACAACATTCACTGACAACATTCACTCACTGACAACATTCACTCTCTGACAACATTCACTCACTGACAACATTCACTGACAACATTCATTGACAACATTCACTCACTGACAACATTCACTGACAACATTCACTCACTGACAACATTCACTGACAACATTCACTCTCTGACAACATTCACTGACAACATTCACTCACTGACAACATTCACTGACAACATTCACTCACTGACAACATTTACTCACTGACAACATTCCCTGACAACATTCACTCACTGACAACATTCACTCTCTGACAACATTCGCTCACTGACAACATTCACTGACAACATTCACTGACAACATTCACTCTCTGACAACATTCACTGACAACATTCACTCACTGACAACATTCACTGACAACATTCACTCACTGACAACATTTACTCACTGACAACATTCACTGACAACATTCACTCACAGACAACATTCACTGACAACATTCACTCACTGACAACATTCACTGACAACATTCACTCACTGACAACATTCACTGACAACATTCACTCACTGACAACATTCACTGACAACATTCACTCTCTGACAACATTCACTCACTGACAACATTCACTGACAACATTCACTCACTGACAACATTCACTGACAACATTCACTCACTGACAACATTCACTGACAACATTCACTCACTGACAACATTCACTCACTGACAACATTCACTGACAACATTCACTCACTGACAACATTCACTGACAACATTCACTCACTGACAACATTCACTGACAACATTCACTCACTGACAACATTCACTGACAACATTCACTCACTGACAACATTCACTCTCTGACAACATTCACTCACTGACAACATTCACTGACAACATTCACTCACTGACAACATTCACTGACAACATTCACTCTCTGACAACATTCACTCACTGACAACATTCACTGACAACATTCACTCACTGACAACATTCACTCACTGACAACATTCACTGACAACATTCACTCACTGACAACATTCACTCACTGACAACATTCACTGACAACATTCACTCACTGACAACATTCACTGACAACATTCACTCACTGACAACATTCACTCTCTGACAACATTCACTCACTGACAACATTCACTGACAACATTCACTCACTGACAACATTCACTCTCTGACAACATTCGCTCACTGACAACATTCACTGACAACATTCACTGACAACATTCACTCACTGACAACATTCACTGACAACATTCACTCACTGACAACATTCACTGACAACATTCGCTCACTGACAACATTCACTCTCTGACAACATTCACTCACTGACAACATTCACTGACAACATTCACTCACTGACAACATTCACTGACAACATTCACTCACTGACAACATTCACTCACTGACAACATTTACTGACAACATTCACTCACTGACAACATTCACTGACAACATTCACTCACTGACAACATTCACTGACAACATTCACTCACTGACAACATTCACTCTCTGACAACATTCACTCACTGACAACATTTACTGACAACATTCACTCACTGACAACATTCACTGACAACATTCACTCACTGACAACATTCACTCACTGACAACATTCACTGACAACATTCACTCACTGACAACATTCACTGACAACATTCACTCACTGACAACATTCACTCACTGACATTATTCACTCTCTGACAACATTCACTCACTGACAACATTCACTGACAACATTCACTGACAACATTCACTCACTGACAACATTCACTGACAACATTCACTCTCTGACAACATTCACTGACAACATTCACTCACTGACAACATTCACTGACAACATTCACTCACTGACAACATTTACTCACTGACAACATTCCCTGACAACATTCACTCACTGACAACATTCACTCTCTGACAACATTCGCTCACTGACAACATTCACTGACAACATTCACTGACAACATTCACTCACTGACAACATTCACTGACAACATTCACTCTCTGACAACATTCACTGACAACATTCACTCACTGACAACATTCACTGACAACATTCACTCACTGACAACATTTACTCACTGACAACATTCACTGACAACATTCACTCACAGACAACATTCACTGACAACATTCACTCACTGACAACATTCACTGACAACATTCACTCACTGACAACATTCACTGACAACATTCACTCACTGACAACATTCACTGACAACATTCACTCTCTGACAACATTCACTCACTGACAACATTCACTGACAACATTCACTCACTGACAACATTCACTGACAACATTCACTCACTGACAACATTCACTGACAACATTCACTCACTGACAACATTCACTCACTGACAACATTCACTGACAACATTCACTCACTGACAACATTCACTGACAACATTCACTCACTGACAACATTCACTGACAACATTCACTCACTGACAACATTCACTGACAACATTCACTCACTGACAACATTCACTCTCTGACAACATTCACTCATTGACAACATTCACTGACAACATTCACTCACTGACAACATTCACTGACAACATTCACTCTCTGACAACATTCACTCACTGACAACATTCACTGACAACATTCACTCACTGACAACATTCACTGACAACATTTACTCACTGACAACATTCACTCACTGACAACATTCACTGACAACATTCACTCACTGACAACATTCACTGACAACATTCACTCACTGACAACATTCACTGACAACATTCACTCACTGACAACATTCACTGACAACATTCACTCACTGACAACATTCACTCTCTGACAACATTCACTCACTGACAACATTCACTGACAACATTCACTCACTGACAACATTCACTGACAACATTCACTCACTGACAACATTCACTCTCTGACAACATTCGCTCACTGACAACATTCACTGACAACATTCACTGACAACATTCACTCACTGACAACATTCACTGACAACATTCACTCACTGACAACATTCACTGACAACATTCGCTCACTGACAACATTCACTCACTGACAACATTCACTGACAACATTCACTCACTGACAACATTCACTGACAACATTCACTCACTGACAACATTCACTGACAACATTCACTCACTGACAACATTCACTCTCTGACAACATTCACTCACTGACAACATTTACTGACAACATTCACTCACTGACAACATTCACTGACAACATTCACTCACTGACAACATTCACTCACTGACAACATTCACTGACAACATTCACTCACTGACAACATTCACTGACAACATTCACTCACTGACAACATTCACTCACTGACAACATTCACTGACAACATTCACTCACTGACAACATTCACTGACAACATTCACTCACTGACAACATTCACTGACAACATTTACTCACTGACAACATTCACTGACAACATTCACTCACTGACAACATTCACTCACTGACAACATTCACTCTCTGACAACATTCACTCACTGACAACATTCACTCTCTGACAACATTCACTCACTGACAACATTCACTGACAACATTCACTCTCTGACAACATTCACTCACTGACATCATTCACTCTCTGACAACATTCACTCACTGACAACATTCACTCTCTGACAACATTCACTCACTGACAACATTCACTGACAACATTCACTCTCTGACAACATTCATTCACTGACAACATTAACTGACAACATTCACTCACTGAACATTCACTCTCTGACAACATTCACTCACTGACAACATTCACTGACAACATTCACTGACAACATTCACTGACAACATTCACTCTCTGACAACATTCACTGACAACATTCACTCACTGACAACATTCACTGACAACATTCACTCACTGACAACATTCACTGACAACATTCACTCACTGACAACATTCACTGACAACATTCACTCACTGACAACATTCACTGACAACATTCGCTCACTGACAACATTCACTGACAACATTCACTCTCTGACAACATTCACTCACTGACAACCCTCACTGACAACATTCACTCACTGAGAACATTCACTGACAACATTCACTCACTGACAACATTCACTCACTGACAACATTCACTGACAACATTCACTCACTGACAACATTCACTGACAACATTCGCTCACTGACAACATTCACTGACAACATTCACTCACTGACAACATTCACTGACAACATTCACTCACTGACAACATTCACTCACTGACAACATTCACTGACAACATTCACTCACTGACAACATTCACTGACAACATTCACTCACTGACAACATTCACTGACAACATTCACTCACTGACAACATTCAATCACTGACAACATTCACTCTCTGACAACATTCACTCTCTGACAGCATTCACTGACAACATTCGCTCACTGACAACATTCACTCACTGACAACATTCACTGACAACATTCCCTCACTGACAACATTCACGCACTGACAACATTCACTCTCTGACAACATTCACTCACTGACAACATTCACTGACAACATTCACTGACAACATTCACTCACTGACAACATTCACTGACAACATTCACTCACTGACAACATTCACTCACTGACAACATTCACTGACAACATTCACTCACTGACAACATTCACTGACAACATTCACTCACTGACAACATTCACTGACAACATTCGCTCACTGACAACATTCACTGACAACATTCACTCTCTGACAACATTCACTCACTGACAACATTCACTGACAACATTCACTCACTGACAACATTCACTGACAACATTCACTCACTGACAACATTCACTCACTGACAACATTCACTGACAACATTCACTCATTGACAACATTCACTGACAACATTCACTCACTGACAACATTCACTGACAACATTCACTCACTGACAACATTCACTGACAACATTCACTCACTGACAACATTCACTCTCTGACAACATTCACTCACTGACAACATTCACTGACAACATTCACTCACTGACAACATTCACTGACAACATTCACTCTCTGACAACATTCACTGACAACATTCACTCACTGACAACATTCACTGACAACATTCACTCACTGACAACATTTACTCACTGACAACATTCACTGACAACATTCACTCACTGACAACATTCACTCTCTGACAACATTCGCTCACTGACAACATTCACTGACAACATTCACTCACTGACAACATTCACTGACAACATTCACTCTCTGACAACATTCACTGACAACATTTACTCACTGACAACATTCACTCACTGACAACATTCACTCACTGACAACATTCACTGACAACATTCACTCACTGACAACATTCACTCACAACATTCACTCACTGACAACATTCACTGACAACATTCACTCACTGACAACATTCACTCACTGACAACATTCACTGACAACATTCACTCACTGACAACATTCACTGACAACATTCACTCACTGACAACATTCACTGACAACATTCGCTCACTGACAACATTTACTGACAACATTCACTCTCTGACAACATTCACTCACTGACAACATTCACTGACAACATTCACTCACTGACAACATTCACTGACAACATTCACTCACTGACAACATTCACTGACAACATTCACTCACTGACAACATTCACTCACTGACAACATTCACTGACAACATTCACTCACTGACAACATTCACTGACAACATTCTCTCACTGACAACATTCACTGACAACATTCACTCACTGACAACATTTACTCACTGACAACATTCACTGACAACATTCACTCACTGACAACATTCACTGACAACATTCACTCACTGACAACATTCACTCACTGACAACATTCACTGACAACATTCACTCACTGACAACATTCACTGACAACATTCACTCACTGACAACATTCACTGACAACATTCACTCACTGACAACATTCACTGACAACATTCACTCTCTGACAACATTCACTCACTGACAACATTCACTGACAACATTCACTCACTGACAACATTCACTGACAACATTCACTCACTGACAACATTCACTGACAACATTCACTCACTGACAACATTCACTGACAACATTCACTCACTGACAACATTCACTCACTGACAACATTCACTGACAACATTCACTCACTGACAACATTCACTGACAACATTCACTCACTGACAACATTCACTGACAACATTCATTCACTGACAACATTCACTGACAACATTCACTCACTGACAACATTCACTGACAACATTCACTCACTGACAACATTCACTGACTGACAACATTCACTGACAACATTCACTCACTGACAACATTCACTGACAACATTCATTCACTGACAACATTCACTGACAACATTCACTCACTGACAACATTCACTGACAACATTCACTCACTGACAACATTCACTCTCTGACAACATTCACTCACTGACAACATTCACTGACAACATTCACTCACTGACAACATTCACTGACAACATTCACTCACTGACAACATTCACTCACTGACAACATTCACTGACAACATTCACTCACTGACAACATTCACTGACAACATTCACTCACTGACAACATTCACTGACAACATTCACTGACAACATTCGCTCACTGACAACATTCACTGACAACATTCACTCTCTGACAACATTCACTCACTGACAACATTCACTGACAACATTCACTCACTGACAACATTCACTGACAACATTCACTCACTGACAACATTCACTGACAACATTCACTCACTGACAACATTCACTGACAACATTCACTCACTGACAACATTCACTGACAACATTCACTCACTGACAACATTCACTGACAACATTCACTCACTGACAACATTCACTCTCTGACAACATTCGCTCACTGACAACATTCACTGACAACATTCACTGACAACATTCACTCACTGACAACATTCACTCTCTGACAACATTCACTCACTGACAACATTCACTGACAACATTCACTGACAACATTCACTCACTGACAACATTCACTGACAACATTCACTCTCTGACAACATTCACTCTCTGACAACATTCACTCACTGACAACATTCACTGACAACATTCACTCACTGACAACATTTACTCACTGACAACATTCACTGACAACATTCACTCACTGACAACATTCACTCTCTGACAACATTCGCTCACTGACAACATTCACTGACAACATTCACTGACAACATTCACTCACTGACAACATTCACTGACAACATTCACTCTCTGACAACATTCACTGACAACATTCACTCACTGACAACATTCACTGACAACATTCACTCACTGACAACATTTACTCACTGACAACATTCACTGACAACATTCACTCACTGACAACATTCACTGACAACATTCACTCACTGAAACATTCACTCACTGACAACACTGACAACATTCACTGACAACATTCACTCACTGACAACATTCACTGACAACATTCACTCACTGACAACATTCACTGACAACATTCACTCACTGACAACATTCACTGACAACATTCGCTCACTGACAACATTCACTGACAACATTCACTCACTGACAACATTCACTCTCTGACAACATTCACTCACTGACAACATTCACTGACAACATTCACTCTCTGACAACATTCACTGACAACATTCACTCACTGACAACATTCACTGACAACATTCACTCACTGACAACATTCACTGACAACATTCACTCACTGACAACATTTACTCACTGACAACATTCACTGACAACATTCACTGACAACATTCACTCACTGACAACATTCACTGACAACATTCACTCACTGACAACATTCACTCACTGACAACATTCACTGACAACATTCACTCACTGACAACATTCACTGACAACATTCACTCACTGACAACATTCACTGACAACATTCACTCACTGACAACATTCACTGACAACATTCACTCACTGACAACATTCACTCTCTGACAACATTCACTCACTGACAACATTCACTGACAACATTCACTCTCTGACAACATTCACTGACAACATTCACTCACTGACAACATTCACTGACAACATTCACTCACTGACAACATTTACTCACTGACAACATTCACTGACAACATTCACTCACTGACAACATTCACTCTCTGACAACATTCGCTCACTGACAACATTCACTGACAACATTCACTGACAACATTCACTCACTGACAACATTCACTGACAACATTCACTCACTGACAACATTCACTGACAACATTCACTCACTGACAACATTCACTGACAACATTCACTCACTGACAACATTCACTGACAACATTCACTCACTGACAACATTCACTCTCTGACAACATTCACTCACTGACAACATTCACTGACAACATTCACTCACTGACAACATTCACTGACAACATTCACTCACTGACAACATTCACTCTCTGACAACATTCGCTCACTGACAACATTCACTGACAACATTCACTGACAACATTCACTCACTGACAACATTCACTGACAACATTCACTCACTGACAACATTTACTCACTGACAACATTCACTGACAACATTCACTCACTGACAACATTCACTGACAACATTCACTCACTGACAACATTCACTCACTGACAACATTCACTGACAACATTCACTCACTGACAACATTCACTGACAACATTCACTCACTGACAACATTCACTGACAACATTCACTCACTGACAACATTCACTGACAACATTCGCTCACTGACAACATTCACTGACAACATTCACTCACTGACAACATTCACTCACTGACAACATTCACTGACAACATTCGCTCACTGACAACATTCACTGACAACATTCACTCTCTGACAACATTCACTCACTGACAACATTCACTGACAACATTCACTCACTGACAACATTCACTGACAACATTCACTCACTGACAACATTCACTGACAACATTCACTCACTGACAACATTCACTGACTGACAACATTCACTGACAACATTCACTGACAACATTCACTCACTGACAACATTCACTGACAACATTCACTCACTGACAACATTCACTCACTGACAACATTCACTGACAACATTCACTCACTGACAACATTCACTGACAACATTCACTCACTGACAACATTCACTGACAACATTCACTGACAACATTCGCTCACTGACAACATTCACTGACAACATTCACTCTCTGACAACATTCACTCACTGACAACATTCACTGACAACATTCACTCACTGACAACATTCACTGACAACATTCACTCACTGACAACATTCACTCACTGACAACATTCACTGACAACATTCACTCACTGACAACATTCACTGACAACATTCACTCACTGACAACATTCACTGACAACATTTACTCACTGACAACATTCACTGACAACATTCACTCACTGACAACATTCACTCTCTGACAACATTCGCTCACTGACAACATTCACTGACAACATTCACTGACAACATTCACTCACTGACAACATTCACTCTCTGACAACATTCACTCACTGACAACATTCACTGACAACATTCACTGACAACATTCACTCACTGACAACATTCACTGACAACATTTACTCACTGACAACATTCACTGACAACATTCACTCACTGACAACATTCACTCTCTGACAACATTCACTCACTGACAACATTCACTGACAACATTCACTCTCTGACAACATTCACTGACAACATTCACTCACTGACAACATTCACTGACAACATTCACTCACTGACAACATTCACTGACAACATTCACTCACTGACAACATTCACTGACAACATTCACTCACTGACAACATTCACTGACTGACAACATTCACTGACAACATTCACTCACTGACAACATTCACTGACAACATTCATTCACTGACAACATTCACTGACAACATTCACTCACTGACAACATTCACTGACAACATTCACTCACTGACAACATTCACTCACTGACAACATTCACTGACAACATTCACTCACTGACAACATTCACTGACAACATTCACTCACTGACAACATTCACTGACAACATTCACTGACAACATTCGCTCACTGACAACATTCACTGACAACATTCACTCTCTGACAACATTCACTCACTGACAACATTCACTGACAACATTCACTCACTGACAACATTCACTGACAACATTCACTCACTGACAACATTCACTGACAACATTCACTCACTGACAACATTCACTCACTGACAACATTCACTGACAACATTCACTCACTGACAACATTCACTGACAACATTCACTCACTGACAACATTCACTGACAACATTTACTCACTGACAACTTTCACTGACAACATTCACTCACTGACAACATTCACTCTCTGACAACATTCGCTCACTGACAACATTCACTGACAACATTCACTGACAACATTCACTCACTGACAACATTCACTCTCTGACAACATTCACTCACTGACAACATTCACTGACAACATTCACTGACAACATTCACTCACTGACAACATTCACTGACAACATTTACTCACTGACAACATTCACTGACAACATTCACTCACTGACAACATTCACTCTCTGACAACATTCACTCACTGACAACATTCACTGACAACATTCACTCTCTGACAACATTCACTGACAACATTCACTCACTGACAACATTCACTGACAACATTCACTCACTGACAACATTCACTGACAACATTCACTCACTGACAACATTCACTGACAACATTCACTCACTGACAACATTCACTGACTGACAACATTCACTGACAACATTCACTCACTGACAACATTCACTGACAACATTCATTCACTGACAACATTCACTGACAACATTCACTCACTGACAACATTCACTGACAACATTCACTCACTGACAACATTCACTCTCTGACAACATTCACTCACTGACAACATTCACTGACAACATTCACTCACTGACAACATTCACTGACAACATTCACTCACTGACAACATTCACTCACTGACAACATTCACTGACAACATTCACTCACTGACAACATTCACTGACAACATTCACTCACTGACAACATTCACTGACAACATTCACTGACAACATTCGCTCACTGACAACATTCACTGACAACATTCACTCTCTGACAACATTCACTCACTGACAACATTCACTGACAACATTCACTCACTGACAACATTCACTGACAACATTCACTCACTGACAACATTCACTGACAACATTCACTCACTGACAACATTCACTCACTGACAACATTCACTGACAACATTCACTCACTGACAACATTCACTGACAACATTCACTCACTGACAACATTCACTGACAACATTTACTCACTGACAACATTCACTGACAACATTCACTCACTGACAACATTCACTCTCTGACAACATTCGCTCACTGACAACATTCACTGACAACATTCACTGACAACATTCACTCACTGACAACATTCACTCTCTGACAACATTCACTCACTGACAACATTCACTGACAACATTCACTGACAACATTCACTCACTGACAACATTCACTGACAACATTCACTCTCTGACAACATTCACTCTCTGACAACATTCACTCACTGACAACATTCACTGACAACATTCACTCACTGACAACATTTACTCACTGACAACATTCACTGACAACATTCACTCACTGACATCATTCACTCTCTGACAACATTCGCTCACTGACAACATTCACTGACAACATTCACTGACAACATTCACTCACTGACAACATTCACTGACAACATTCACTCTCTGACAACATTCACTGACAACATTCACTCACTGACAACATTCACTGACAACATTCACTCACTGACAACATTTACTCACTGACAACATTCACTGACAACATTCACTCACTGACAACATTCACTGACAACATTCACTCACTGAAACATTCACTCACTGACAACACTGACAACATTCACTGACAACATTCACTCACTGACAACATTCACTGACAACATTCACTCACTGACAACATTCACTGACAACATTCACTCACTGACAACATTCACTGACAACATTCGCTCACTGACAACATTCACTGACAACATTCACTCTCTGACAACATTCGCTCACTGACAACATTCACTGACAACATTCACTGACAACATTCACTCACTGACAACATTCACTCTCTGACAACATTCACTCACTGACAACATTCACTGACAACATTCACTCTCTGACAACATTCACTGACAACATTCACTCACTGACAACATTCACTGACAACATTCACTCACTGACAACATTCACTGACAACATTCACTCACTGACAACATTTACTCACTGACAACATTCACTGACAACATTCACTGACAACATTCACTCACTGACAACATTCACTGACAACATTCACTCACTGACAACATTCACTCACTGACAACATTCACTGACAACATTCACTCACTGACAACATTCACTGACAACATTCACTCACTGACAACATTCACTGACAACATTCACTCACTGACAACATTCACTGACAACATTCACTCACTGACAACATTCACTCTCTGACAACATTCACTCACTGACAACATTCACTGACAACATTCACTCACTGACAACATTCACTGACAACATTCACTCTCTGACAACATTCACTGACAACATTCACTCACTGACAACATTCACTGACAACATTCACTCACTGACAACATTTACTCACTGACAACATTCACTGACAACATTCACTCACTGACAACATTCACTCTCTGACAACATTCGCTCACTGACAACATTCACTGACAACATTCACTGACAACATTCACTCACTGACAACATTCACTGACAACATTCACTCACTGACAACATTCACTGACAACATTCACTCACTGACAACATTCACTGACAACATTCACTCACTGACAACATTCACTCTCTGACAACATTCACTCACTGACAACATTCACTGACAACATTCACTCACTGACAACATTCACTGACAACATTCACTCTCTGACAACATTCGCTCACTGACAACATTCACTGACAACATTCACTGACAACATTCACTCACTGACAACATTCACTGACAACATTCACTCACTGACAACATTTACTCACTGACAACATTCACTGACAACATTCACTCACTGACAACATTCACTGACAACATTCACTCACTGACAACATTCACTCACTGACAACATTCACTGACAACATTCACTCACTGACAACATTCACTGACAACATTCACTCACTGACAACATTCACTGACAACATTCACTCACTGACAACATTCACTGACAACATTCACTCACTGACAACATTCACTCTCTGACAACATTCACTCACTGACAACATTCACTGACAACATTCACTCACTGACAACATTCACTGACAACATTCACTCTCTGACAACATTCACTGACAACATTCACTCACTGACAACATTCACTGACAACATTCACTCACTGACAACATTTACTCACTGACAACATTCACTGACAACATTCACTCACTGACAACATTCACTCTCTGACAACATTCGCTCACTGACAACATTCACTGACAACATTCACTGACAACATTCACTCACTGACAACATTCACTGACAACATTCACTCACTGACAACATTCACTGACAACATTCACTCACTGACAACATTCACTGACAACATTCACTCACTGACAACATTCACTGACAACATTCACTCACTGACAACATTCACTCTCTGACAACATTCACTCACTGACAACATTCACTGACAACATTCACTCACTGACAACATTCACTGACAACATTCACTCACTGACAACATTCACTCTCTGACAACATTCGCTCACTGACAACATTCACTGACAACATTCACTGACAACATTCACTCACTGACAACATTCACTGACAACATTCACTCACTGACAACATTTACTCACTGACAACATTCACTGACAACATTCACTCACTGACAACATTCACTGACAACATTCACTCACTGACAACATTCACTCACTGACAACATTCACTGACAACATTCACTCACTGACAACATTCACTGACAACATTCACTCACTGACAACATTCACTGACAACATTCACTCACTGACAACATTCACTGACAACATTCGCTCACTGACAACATTCACTGACAACATTCACTCACTGACAACATTCACTCACTGACAACATTCACTGACAACATTCGCTCACTGACAACATTCACTGACAACATTCACTCTCTGACAACATTCACTCACTGACAACATTCACTGACAACATTCACTCACTGACAACATTCACTGACAACATTCACTCACTGACAACATTCACTGACAACATTCACTCACTGACAACATTCACTGACTGACAACATTCACTGACAACATTCACTGACAACATTCACTCACTGACAACATTCACTGACAACATTCACTCACTGACAACATTCACTCACTGACAACATTCACTGACAACATTCACTCACTGACAACATTCACTGACAACATTCACTCACTGACAACATTCACTGACAACATTCACTGACAACATTCGCTCACTGACAACATTCACTGACAACATTCACTCTCTGACAACATTCACTCACTGACAACATTCACTGACAACATTCACTCACTGACAACATTCACTGACAACATTCACTCACTGACAACATTCACTCACTGACAACATTCACTGACAACATTCACTCACTGACAACATTCACTGACAACATTCACTCACTGACAACATTCACTGACAACATTTACTCACTGACAACATTCACTGACAACATTCACTCACTGACAACATTCACTCTCTGACAACATTCGCTCACTGACAACATTCACTGACAACATTCACTGACAACATTCACTCACTGACAACATTCACTCTCTGACAACATTCACTCACTGACAACATTCACTGACAACATTCACTGACAACATTCACTCACTGACAACATTCACTGACAACATTTACTCACTGACAACATTCACTGACAACATTCACTCACTGACAACATTCACTCTCTGACAACATTCACTCACTGACAACATTCACTGACAACATTCACTCACTGACAACATTCACTGACAACATTCACTCACTGACAACATTCACTGACAACATTCACTCACTGACAACATTCACTGACAACATTCACTCACTGACAACATTCACTGACTGACAACATTCACTGACAACATTCACTCACTGACAACATTCACTGACAACATTCATTCACTGACAACATTCACTGACAACATTCACTCACTGACAACATTCACTGACAACATTCACTCACTGACAACATTCACTCACTGACAACATTCACTGACAACATTCACTCACTGACAACATTCACTGACAACATTCACTCACTGACAACATTCACTGACAACATTCACTGACAACATTCGCTCACTGACAACATTCACTGACAACATTCACTCTCTGACAACATTCACTCACTGACAACATTCACTGACAACATTCACTCACTGACAACATTCACTGACAACATTCACTCACTGACAACATTCACTGACAACATTCACTCACTGACAACATTCACTCACTGACAACATTCACTGACAACATTCACTCACTGACAACATTCACTGACAACATTCACTCACTGACAACATTCACTGACAACATTTACTCACTGACAACTTTCACTGACAACATTCACTCACTGACAACATTCACTCTCTGACAACATTCGCTCACTGACAACATTCACTGACAACATTCACTGACAACATTCACTCACTGACAACATTCACTCTCTGACAACATTCACTCACTGACAACATTCACTGACAACATTCACTGACAACATTCACTCACTGACAACATTCACTGACAACATTTACTCACTGACAACATTCACTGACAACATTCACTCACTGACAACATTCACTCTCTGACAACATTCACTCACTGACAACATTCACTGACAACATTCACTCTCTGACAACATTCACTGACAACATTCACTCACTGACAACATTCACTGACAACATTCACTCACTGACAACATTCACTGACAACATTCACTCACTGACAACATTCACTGACAACATTCACTCACTGACAACATTCACTGACTGACAACATTCACTGACAACATTCACTCACTGACAACATTCACTGACAACATTCATTCACTGACAACATTCACTGACAACATTCACTCACTGACAACATTCACTGACAACATTCACTCACTGACAACATTCACTCTCTGACAACATTCACTCACTGACAACATTCACTGACAACATTCACTCACTGACAACATTCACTGACAACATTCACTCACTGACAACATTCACTCACTGACAACATTCACTGACAACATTCACTCACTGACAACATTCACTGACAACATTCACTCACTGACAACATTCACTGACAACATTCACTGACAACATTCGCTCACTGACAACATTCACTGACAACATTCACTCTCTGACAACATTCACTCACTGACAACATTCACTGACAACATTCACTCACTGACAACATTCACTGACAACATTCACTCACTGACAACATTCACTGACAACATTCACTCACTGACAACATTCACTCACTGACAACATTCACTGACAACATTCACTCACTGACAACATTCACTGACAACATTCACTCACTGACAACATTCACTGACAACATTTACTCACTGACAACATTCACTGACAACATTCACTCACTGACAACATTCACTCTCTGACAACATTCGCTCACTGACAACATTCACTGACAACATTCACTGACAACATTCACTCACTGACAACATTCACTCTCTGACAACATTCACTCACTGACAACATTCACTGACAACATTCACTGACAACATTCACTCACTGACAACATTCACTGACAACATTCACTCTCTGACAACATTCACTCTCTGACAACATTCACTCACTGACAACATTCACTGACAACATTCACTCACTGACAACATTTACTCACTGACAACATTCACTGACAACATTCACTCACTGACATCATTCACTCTCTGACAACATTCGCTCACTGACAACATTCACTGACAACATTCACTGACAACATTCACTCACTGACAACATTCACTGACAACATTCACTCTCTGACAACATTCACTGACAACATTCACTCACTGACAACATTCACTGACAACATTCACTCACTGACAACATTTACTCACTGACAACATTCACTGACAACATTCACTCACTGACAACATTCACTGACAACATTCACTCACTGAAACATTCACTCACTGACAACACTGACAACATTCACTGACAACATTCACTCACTGACAACATTCACTGACAACATTCACTCACTGACAACATTCACTGACAACATTCACTCACTGACAACATTCACTGACAACATTCGCTCACTGACAACATTCACTGACAACATTCACTCTCTGACAACATTCGCTCACTGACAACATTCACTGACAACATTCACTGACAACATTCACTCACTGACAACATTCACTCTCTGACAACATTCACTCACTGACAACATTCACTGACAACATTCACTCTCTGACAACATTCACTGACAACATTCACTCACTGACAACATTCACTGACAACATTCACTCACTGACAACATTCACTGACAACATTCACTCACTGACAACATTTACTCACTGACAACATTCACTGACAACATTCACTGACAACATTCACTCACTGACAACATTCACTGACAACATTCACTCACTGACAACATTCACTCACTGACAACATTCACTGACAACATTCACTCACTGACAACATTCACTGACAACATTCACTCACTGACAACATTCACTGACAACATTCACTCACTGACAACATTCACTGACAACATTCACTCACTGACAACATTCACTCTCTGACAACATTCACTCACTGACAACATTCACTGACAACATTCACTCTCTGACAACATTCACTGACAACATTCACTCACTGACAACATTCACTGACAACATTCACTCACTGACAACATTTACTCACTGACAACATTCACTGACAACATTCACTCACTGACAACATTCACTCTCTGACAACATTCGCTCACTGACAACATTCACTGACAACATTCACTGACAACATTCACTCACTGACAACATTCACTGACAACATTCACTCACTGACAACATTCACTGACAACATTCACTCACTGACAACATTCACTGACAACATTCACTCACTGACAACATTCACTCTCTGACAACATTCACTCACTGACAACATTCACTGACAACATTCACTCACTGACAACATTCACTGACAACATTCACTCTCTGACAACATTCGCTCACTGACAACATTCACTGACAACATTCACTGACAACATTCACTCACTGACAACATTCACTGACAACATTCACTCACTGACAACATTTACTCACTGACAACATTCACTGACAACATTCACTCACTGACAACATTCACTGACAACATTCACTCACTGACAACATTCACTCACTGACAACATTCACTGACAACATTCACTCACTGACAACATTCACTGACAACATTCACTCACTGACAACATTCACTGACAACATTCGCTCACTGACAACATTCACTGACAACATTCACTCACTGACAACATTCACTCACTGACAACATTCACTGACAACATTCGCTCACTGACAACATTCACTGACAACATTCACTCTCTGACAACATTCACTCACTGACAACATTCACTGACAACATTCACTCACTGACAACATTCACTGACAACATTCACTCACTGACAACATTCACTGACAACATTCACTCACTGACAACATTCACTGACAACATTCACTCACTGACAACATTCACTGACAACATTCACTCACTGACAACATTCACTCTCTGACAACATTCACTCACTGACAACATTCACTGACAACATTCAATGACAACATTCACTCACTGACAACATTCACTGACAACATTCACTCACTGACAACATTCACTGACAACATTCACTCACTGACAACATTCACTCTCTGACAACATTCGCTCACTGACAACATTCACTGACAACATTCACTGACAACATTCACTCACTGACAACATTCACTGACAACATTCACTCACTGACAACATTTACTCACTGACAACATTCACTGACAACATTCACTCACTGACAACATTCACTGACAACATTCACTCACTGACAACATTCACTGACAACATTCACTCACTGACAACATTCACTGACAACATTCACTCACTGACAACATTCACTGACAACATTCGCTCACTGACAACATTCACTGACAACATTCACTCACTGACAACATTCACTCACTGACAACATTCACTGACAACATTCGCTCACTGACAACATTCACTGACAACATTCACTCTCTGACAACATTCACTCACTGACAACATTCACTGACAACATTCACTCACTGACAACATTCACTGACAACATTCACTCACTGACAACATTCACTGACAACATTCACTCACTGACAACATTCACTGACAACATTCACTCACTGACAACATTCACTCTCTGACAACATTCACTCACTGACAACATTCACTGACAACATTCACTGACAACATTCATTCTCTGACAACATTCACTGACAACATTCACTCACTGACAACATTCACTGACAACATTCACTCACTGACAACATTTACTCACTGACAACATTCACTGACAACATTCACTCACTGACAACATTCACTCTCTGACAACATTCGCTCACTGACAACATTCACTGACAACATTCACTGACAACATTCACTCACTGACAACATTCACTGACAACATTCACTCACTGACAACATTCACTGACAACATTCACTCACTGACAACATTTACTCACTGACAACATTCACTGACAACATTCACTCACTGACAACATTCACTGACAACATTCACTCACTGACAACATTCACTGACAACATTCACTCACTGACAACATTCACTCTCTGACAACATTCGCTCACTGACAACATTCACTGACAACATTCACTGACAACATTCACTCACTGACAACATTCACTGACAACATTCACTCACTGACAACATTTACTCACTGACAACATTCACTGACAACATTCACTCACTGACAACATTCACTGACAACATTCACTCACTGACAACATTCACTCACTGACAACATTCACTGACAACATTCACTCACTGACAACATTCACTGACAACATTCACTCACTGACAACATTCACTGACAACATTCGCTCACTGACAACATTCACTGACAACATTCACTCACTGACAACATTCACTCACTGACAACATTCACTGACAACATTCGCTCACTGACAACATTCACTGACAACATTCACTCTCTGACAACATTCACTCACTGACAACATTCACTGACAACATTCACTCACTGACAACATTCACTGACAACATTCACTCACTGACAACATTCACTGACAACATTCACTCACTGACAACATTCACTCACTGACAACATTCACTGACAACATTCACTCTCTGACAACATTCACTCACTGACAACATTCACTGACAACATTCACTGACAACATTCACTCACTGACAACATTCACTGACAACATTCATTCTCTGACAACATTCACTGACAACATTCACTCACTGACAACATTCACTGACAACATTCACTCACTGACAACATTTACTCACTGACAACATTCACTGACAACATTCACTCACTGACAACATTCACTCTCTGACAACATTCGCTCACTGACAACATTCACTGACAACATTCACTGACAACATTCACTCACTGACAACATTCACTGACAACATTCACTCTCTGACAACATTCACTGACAACATTCACTCACTGACAACATTCACTGACAACATTCACTCACTGACAACATTTACTCACTGACAACATTCACTGACAACATTCACTCACTGACAACATTCACTGACAACATTCACTCACTGACAACATTCACTCACTGACAACATTCACTGACAACATTCACTCACTGACAACATTCACTGACAACATTCACTCACTG
Source organism: Staurois parvus (assembly GCF_062004578.1). Lineage (NCBI taxonomy): Eukaryota > Metazoa > Chordata > Amphibia > Anura > Ranidae > Staurois > Staurois parvus. The sequence continues at coordinate 835,741 of NW_028319990.1, forward strand.
ACAACATTCACTCTCTGACAACATTCGCTCACTGACAACATTCACTGACAACATTCACTCACTGACAACATTCACTGACAACATTCACTCTCTGACAACATTCACTGACAACATTCACTCACTGACAACATTCACTGACAACATTCACTCTCTGACAACATTCACTCACTGACAACATTCACTGACAACATTCACTCACTGACAACATTCACTGACAACATTCACTCACTGACAACATTCACTCACTGACAACATTCACTGACAACATTCACTCACTGACAACATTCACTGACAACATTCACTCACTGACAACATTCACTGATAACATTCACTCACTGACAACATTCACTCTCTGACAACATTCACTCACTGACAACATTCACTGACAACATTCACTGACAACATTCACTCACTGACAACATTCACTGACAACATTCACTCTCTGACAACATTCACTGACAACATTCACTCACTGACAACATTCACTGACAACATTCACTCACTGACAACATTTACTCACTGACAACATTCCCTGACAACATTCACTCACTGACATCATTCACTCTCTGACAACATTCGCTCACTGACAACATTCACTGACAACATTTACTGACAACATTCACTCACTGACAACATTCACTGACAACATTCACTCTCTGACAACATTCACTGACAACATTCACTCACTGACAACATTCACTGACAACATTCACTCACTGACAACATTTACTCACTGACAACATTCACTGACAACATTCACTCACAGACAACATTCACTGACAACATTCACTCACTGACAACATTCACTGACAACATTCACTCACTGACAACATTCACTGACAACATTCACTCACTGACAACATTCACTGACAACATTCACTCTCTGACAACATTCACTCACTGACAACATTCACTGACAACATTCACTCACTGACAACATTCACTGACAACATTCACTCACTGACAACATTCACTGACAACATTCACTCACTGACAACATTCACTCACTGACAACATTCACTGACAACATTCACTCACTGACAACATTCACTGACAACATTCACTCACTGACAACATTCACTGACAACATTCACTCACTGACAACATTCACTCTCTGACAACATTCACTCACTGACAACATTCACTGACAACATTCACTCACTGACAACATTCACTGACAACATTCACTCTCTGACAACATTCACTCACTGACAACATTCACTGACAACATTCACTCACTGACAACATTCACTCACTGACAACATTCACTGACAACATTCACTCACTGACAACATTCACTGACAACATTCACTCACTGACAACATTCACTGACAACATTCACTCACTGACAACATTCACTGACAACATTCACTCACTGACAACATTCACTCTCTGACAACATTCACTCACTGACAACATTCACTGACAACATTCACTCACTGACAACATTCACTGACAACATTCACTCACTGACAACATTCACTCTCTGACAACATTCGCTCACTGACAACATTCACTGACAACATTCACTCACTGACAACATTCACTGACAACATTCACTCACTGACAACATTCACTGACAACATTCACTCACTGACAACATTCACTGACAACATTCACTCTCTGACAACATTCACTCACTGACAACATTCACTGACAACATTCACTCACTGACAACATTCACTGACAACATTCACTCACTGACAACATTCACTGACAACATTCACTCACTGACAACATTCACTCACTGACAACATTCACTGACAACATTCACTCACTGACAACATTCACTGACAACATTCACTCACTGACAACATTCACTGACAACATTCACTCACTGACAACATTCACTGACAACATTCACTCACTGACAACATTCACTCTCTGACAACATTCACTCACTGACAACATTCACTGACAACATTCACTCACTGACAACATTCACTGACAACATTCACTCTCTGACAACATTCACTCACTGACAACATTCACTGACAACATTCACTCACTGACAACATTCACTCACTGACAACATTCACTGACAACATTCACTCACTGACAACATTCACTGACAACATTCACTCACTGACAACATTCACTGACAACATTCACTCACTGACAACATTCACTCTCTGACAACATTCACTCACTGACAACATTCACTGACAACATTCACTCACTGACAACATTCACTGACAACATTCACTCACTGACAACATTCACTGACAACATTCACTCACTGACAACATTCACTCTCTGACAACATTCGCTCACTGACAACATTCACTGACAACATTCACTGACAACATTCACTCACTGACAACATTCACTGACAACATTCACTCACTGACAACATTCACTGACAACATTCGCTCACTGACAACATTCACTCTCTGACAACATTCACTCACTGACAACATTCACTGACAACATTCACTCACTGACAACATTCACTGACAACATTCACTCACTGACAACATTCACTGACAACATTTACTCACTGACAACATTCACTCACTGACAACATTTACTGACAACATTCACTCACTGACAACATTCACTGACAACATTCACTCACTGACAACATTCACTGACAACATTCACTCACTGACAACATTCACTGACAACATTCACTCACTGACAACATTCACTCTCTGACAACATTCACTCACTGACAACATTTACTGACAACATTCACTCACTGACAACATTCACTGACAACATTCACTCACTGACAACATTCACTCACTGACAACATTCACTGACAACATTCACTCACTGACAACATTCACTGACAACATTCACTCACTGACAACATTCACTCACTGACAACATTCACTGACAACATTCACTCACTGACAACATTCACTGACAACATTCACTCACTGACAACATTCACTGACAACATTTACTCACTGACAACATTCACTGACAACATTCACTCACTGACAACATTCACTGACAACATTCACTCTCTGACAACATTCACTCACTGACAACATTCACTCTCTGACAACATTCACTCACTGACAACATTCACTGACAACATTCACTCTCTGACAACATTCACTCACTGACATCATTCACTCTCTGACAACATTCACTCACTGACAACATTCACTCTCTGACAACATTCACTCACTGACAACATTCACTGACAACATTCACTCTCTGACAACATTCATTCACTGACAACATTAACTGACAACATTCACTCACTGACAACATTCACTCTCTGACAACATTCACTCACTGACAACATTCACTGACAACATTCACTGACAACATTCACTCACTGACAACATTCACTGACAACATTCACTCTCTGACAACATTCACTGACAACATTCACTCACTGACAACATTCACTGACAACATTCACTCACTGACAACATTCACTGACAACATTCACTCACTGACAACATTCACTGACAACATTCACTCACTGACAACATTCACTGACAACATTCGCTCACTGACAACATTCACTGACAACATTCACTCTCTGACAACATTCACTCACTGACAACATTCACTGACAACATTCACTCACTGAGAACATTCACTGACAACATTCACTCACTGACAACATTCACTCACTGACAACATTCACTGACAACATTCACTCACTGACAACATTCACTGACAACATTCACTCACTGACAACATTCACTGACAACATTCACTCACTGACAACATTCACTGACAACATTCACTCACTGACAACATTCAATCACTGACAACATTCACTCTCTGACAACATTCACTCTCTGACAGCATTCACTGACAACATTCGCTCACTGACAACATTCACTCACTGACAACATTCACTGACAACATTCCCTCACTGACAACATTCACGCACTGACAACATTCACTCTCTGACAACATTCACTCACTGACAACATTCACTGACAACATTCACTGACAACATTCACTCACTGACAACATTCACTGACAACATTCACTCACTGACAACATTCACTCACTGACAACATTCACTGACAACATTCACTCACTGACAACATTCACTGACAACATTCACTCACTGACAACATTCACTGACAACATTCGCTCACTGACAACATTCACTGACAACATTCACTCTCTGACAACATTCACTCACTGACAACATTCACTGACAACATTCACTCACTGACAACATTCACTGACAACATTCACTCACTGACAACATTCACTCACTGACAACATTCACTGACAACATTCACTCATTGACAACATTCACTGACAACATTCACTCACTGACAACATTCACTGACAACATTCACTCACTGACAACATTCACTGACAACATTCACTCACTGACAACATTCACTCTCTGACAACATTCACTCACTGACAACATTCACTGACAACATTCACTCACTGACAACATTCACTGACAACATTCACTCTCTGACAACATTCACTGACAACATTCACTCACTGACAACATTCACTGACAACATTCACTCACTGACAACATTTACTCACTGACAACATTCACTGACAACATTCACTCACTGACAACATTCACTCTCTGACAACATTCGCTCACTGACAACATTCACTGACAACATTCACTCACTGACAACATTCACTGACAACATTCACTCTCTGACAACATTCACTGACAACATTCACTCACTGACAACATTCACTGACAACATTCACTCACTGACAACATTCACTGACAACATTCGCTCACTGACAACATTTACTGACAACATTCACTCTCTGACAACATTCACTCACTGACAACATTCACTGACAACATTCACTCACTGACAACATTCACTGACAACATTCACTCACTGACAACATTCACTGACAACATTCACTCACTGACAACATTCACTCACTGACAACATTCACTGACAACATTCACTCACTGACAACATTCACTCTCTGACAACATTCACTCACTGACAACATTCACTGACAACATTCACTGACAACATTCACTCACTGACAACATTCACTGACAACATTCACTCACTGACAACATTTACTCACTGACAACATTCACTGACAACATTCACTCACTGACAACATTCACTCTCTGACAACATTCGCTCACTGACAACATTCACTGACAACATTCACTCACTGACAACATTCACTGACAACATTCACTCTCTGACAACATTCACTGACAACATTTACTCACTGACAACATTCACTCATTGACAACATTCACTCACTGACAACATTCACTGACAACATTCACTCACTGACAACATTCACTGACAACATTCACTGACAACATTCACTCACTGACAACATTCACTCACTGACAACATTCACTGACAACATTCACTCACTGACAACATTCACTGACAACATTCACTCACTGACAACATTCACTGACAACATTCGCTCACTGACAACATTTACTGACAACATTCACTCTGTGACAACATTCACTCACTGACAACATTCAATGACAACATTCACTCACTGACAACATTCACTGACAACATTCACTCACTGACAACATTCACTCACTGACAACATTCACTGACAACATTCACTCACTGACAACATTCACTGACAACATTCTCTCACTGACAACATTCACTGACAACATTCACTCACTGACAACATTCACTCTCATACAACATTCACTCACTGACAACATTCACTGACAACATTCACTGACAACATTCACTCACTGACAACATTCACTGACAACATTCACTCACTGACAACATTCACTCACTGACAACATTCACTGACAACATTCACTCACTGACAACATTCACTGACAACATTCACTCACTGACAACATTCACTGACAACATTCACTGACAACATTCGCTCACTGACAACATTCACTGACAACATTCACTCTCTGACAACATTCACTCACTGACAACATTCACTGACAACATTCACTCACTGACAACATTCACTGACAACATTCACTCACTGACAACATTCACTGACAACATTCACTCACTGACAACATTCACTCACTGACAACATTCACTGACAACATTCACTCACTGACAACATTCACTGACAACATTCACTCACTGACAACATTCACTGACAACATTTACTCACTGACAACATTCACTGACAACATTCACTCACTGACAACATTCACTCTCTGACAACATTCGCTCACTGACAACATTCACTGACAACATTCACTGACAACATTCACTCACTGACAACATTCACTCTCTGACAACATTCACTCACTGACAACATTCACTGACAACATTCACTGACAACATTCACTCACTGACAACATTCACTGACAACATTTACTCACTGACAACATTCACTGACAACATTCACTCACTGACAACATTCACTCTCTGACAACATTCACTCACTGACAACATTCACTGACAACATTCACTCTCTGACAACATTCACTGACAACATTCACTCACTGACAACATTCACTGACAACATTCACTCACTGACAACATTCACTGACAACATTCACTCACTGACAACATTCACTGACAACATTCACTCACTGACAACATTCACTGACTGACAACATTCACTGACAACATTCACTCACTGACAACATTCACTGACAACATTCATTCACTGACAACATTCACTGACAACATTCACTCACTGACAACATTCACTGACAACATTCACTCACTGACAACATTCACTCTCTGACAACATTCACTCACTGACAACATTCACTGACAACATTCACTCACTGACAACATTCACTGACAACATTCACTCACTGACAACATTCACTCACTGACAACATTCACTGACAACATTCACTCACTGACAACATTCACTGACAACATTCACTCACTGACAACATTCACTGACAACATTCACTGACAACATTCGCTCACTGACAACATTCACTGACAACATTCACTCTCTGACAACATTCACTCACTGACAACATTCACTGACAACATTCACTCACTGACAACATTCACTGACAACATTCACTCACTGACAACATTCACTGACAACATTCACTCACTGACAACATTCACTCACTGACAACATTCACTGACAACATTCACTCACTGACAACATTCACTGACAACATTCACTCACTGACAACATTCACTGACAACATTTACTCACTGACAACATTCACTGACAACATTCACTCACTGACAACATTCACTCTCTGACAACATTCGCTCACTGACAACATTCACTGACAACATTCACTGACAACATTCACTCACTGACAACATTCACTCTCTGACAACATTCACTCACTGACAACATTCACTGACAACATTCACTGACAACATTCACTCACTGACAACATTCACTGACAACATTCACTCTCTGACAACATTCACTCTCTGACAACATTCACTCACTGACAACATTCACTGACAACATTCACTCACTGACAACATTTACTCACTGACAACATTCACTGACAACATTCACTCACTGACAACATTCACTCTCTGACAACATTCGCTCACTGACAACATTCACTGACAACATTCACTGACAACATTCACTCACTGACAACATTCACTGACAACATTCACTCTCTGACAACATTCACTGACAACATTCACTCACTGACAACATTCACTGACAACATTCACTCACTGACAACATTTACTCACTGACAACATTCACTGACAACATTCACTCACTGACAACATTCACTGACAACATTCACTCACTGAAACATTCACTCACTGACAACACTGACAACATTCACTGACAACATTCACTCACTGACAACATTCACTGACAACATTCACTCACTGACAACATTCACTGACAACATTCACTCACTGACAACATTCACTGACAACATTCGCTCACTGACAACATTCACTGACAACATTCACTCTCTGACAACATTCGCTCACTGACAACATTCACTGACAACATTCACTGACAACATTCACTCACTGACAACATTCACTCTCTGACAACATTCACTCACTGACAACATTCACTGACAACATTCACTCTCTGACAACATTCACTGACAACATTCACTCACTGACAACATTCACTGACAACATTCACTCACTGACAACATTCACTGACAACATTCACTCACTGACAACATTTACTCACTGACAACATTCACTGACAACATTCACTGACAACATTCACTCACTGACAACATTCACTGACAACATTCACTCACTGACAACATTCACTCACTGACAACATTCACTGACAACATTCACTCACTGACAACATTCACTGACAACATTCACTCACTGACAACATTCACTGACAACATTCACTCACTGACAACATTCACTGACAACATTCACTCACTGACAACATTCACTCTCTGACAACATTCACTCACTGACAACATTCACTGACAACATTCACTCACTGACAACATTCACTGACAACATTCACTCTCTGACAACATTCACTGACAACATTCACTCACTGACAACATTCACTGACAACATTCACTCACTGACAACATTTACTCACTGACAACATTCACTGACAACATTCACTCACTGACAACATTCACTCTCTGACAACATTCGCTCACTGACAACATTCACTGACAACATTCACTGACAACATTCACTCACTGACAACATTCACTGACAACATTCACTCACTGACAACATTCACTGACAACATTCACTCACTGACAACATTCACTGACAACATTCACTCACTGACAACATTCACTCTCTGACAACATTCACTCACTGACAACATTCACTGACAACATTCACTCACTGACAACATTCACTGACAACATTCACTCTCTGACAACATTCGCTCACTGACAACATTCACTGACAACATTCACTGACAACATTCACTCACTGACAACATTCACTGACAACATTCACTCACTGACAACATTTACTCACTGACAACATTCACTGACAACATTCACTCACTGACAACATTCACTGACAACATTCACTCACTGACAACATTCACTCACTGACAACATTCACTGACAACATTCACTCACTGACAACATTCACTGACAACATTCACTCACTGACAACATTCACTGACAACATTCGCTCACTGACAACATTCACTGACAACATTCACTCACTGACAACATTCACTCACTGACAACATTCACTGACAACATTCGCTCACTGACAACATTCACTGACAACATTCACTCTCTGACAACATTCACTCACTGACAACATTCACTGACAACATTCACTCACTGACAACATTCACTGACAACATTCACTCACTGACAACATTCACTGACAACATTCACTCACTGACAACATTCACTGACAACATTCACTCACTGACAACATTCACTGACAACATTCACTCACTGACAACATTCACTCTCTGACAACATTCACTCACTGACAACATTCACTGACAACATTCACTGACAACATTCACTCACTGACAACATTCACTGACAACATTCACTCACTGACAACATTCACTGACAACATTCACTCACTGACAACATTCACTCTCTGACAACATTCGCTCACTGACAACATTCACTGACAACATTCACTGACAACATTCACTCACTGACAACATTCACTGACAACATTCACTCACTGACAACATTTACTCACTGACAACATTCACTGACAACATTCACTCACTGACAACATTCACTGACAACATTCACTCACTGACAACATTCACTGACAACATTCACTCACTGACAACATTCACTGACAACATTCACTCACTGACAACATTCACTGACAACATTCGCTCACTGACAACATTCACTGACAACATTCACTCACTGACAACATTCACTCACTGACAACATTCACTGACAACATTCGCTCACTGACAACATTCACTGACAACATTCACTCTCTGACAACATTCACTCACTGACAACATTCACTGACAACATTCACTCACTGACAACATTCACTGACAACATTCACTCACTGACAACATTCACTGACAACATTCACTCACTGACAACATTCACTGACAACATTCACTCACTGACAACATTCACTCTCTGACAACATTCACTCACTGACAACATTCACTGACAACATTCACTGACAACATTCATTCTCTGACAACATTCACTGACAACATTCACTCACTGACAACATTCACTGACAACATTCACTCACTGACAACATTTACTCACTGACAACATTCACTGACAACATTCACTCACTGACAACATTCACTCTCTGACAACATTCGCTCACTGACAACATTCACTGACAACATTCACTGACAACATTCACTCACTGACAACATTCACTGACAACATTCACTCACTGACAACATTCACTGACAACATTCACTCACTGACAACATTTACTCACTGACAACATTCACTGACAACATTCACTCACTGACAACATTCACTGACAACATTCACTCACTGACAACATTCACTGACAACATTCACTCACTGACAACATTCACTCTCTGACAACATTCGCTCACTGACAACATTCACTGACAACATTCACTGACAACATTCACTCACTGACAACATTCACTGACAACATTCACTCACTGACAACATTTACTCACTGACAACATTCACTGACAACATTCACTCACTGACAACATTCACTGACAACATTCACTCACTGACAACATTCACTCACTGACAACATTCACTGACAACATTCACTCACTGACAACATTCACTGACAACATTCACTCACTGACAACATTCACTGACAACATTCGCTCACTGACAACATTCACTGACAACATTCACTCACTGACAACATTCACTCACTGACAACATTCACTGACAACATTCGCTCACTGACAACATTCACTGACAACATTCACTCTCTGACAACATTCACTCACTGACAACATTCACTGACAACATTCACTCACTGACAACATTCACTGACAACATTCACTCACTGACAACATTCACTGACAACATTCACTCACTGACAACATTCACTCACTGACAACATTCACTGACAACATTCACTCTCTGACAACATTCACTCACTGACAACATTCACTGACAACATTCACTGACAACATTCACTCACTGACAACATTCACTGACAACATTCATTCTCTGACAACATTCACTGACAACATTCACTCACTGACAACATTCACTGACAACATTCACTCACTGACAACATTTACTCACTGACAACATTCACTGACAACATTCACTCACTGACAACATTCACTCTCTGACAACATTCGCTCACTGACAACATTCACTGACAACATTCACTGACAACATTCACTCACTGACAACATTCACTGACAACATTCACTCTCTGACAACATTCACTGACAACATTCACTCACTGACAACATTCACTGACAACATTCACTCACTGACAACATTTACTCACTGACAACATTCACTGACAACATTCACTCACTGACAACATTCACTGACAACATTCACTCACTGACAACATTCACTCACTGACAACATTCACTGACAACATTCACTCACTGACAACATTCACTGACAACATTCACTCACTGACAACATTCACTCTCTGACAACATTCGCTCACTGACAACATTCACTGACAACATTCACTCACTGACAACATTCACTGACAACATTCACTCTCTGACAACATTCACTGACAACATTCACTCACTGACAACATTCACTGACAACATTCACTCTCTGACAACATTCACTCACTGACAACATTCACTGACAACATTCACTCACTGACAACATTCACTGACAACATTCACTCACTGACAACATTCACTCACTGACAACATTCACTGACAACATTCACTCACTGACAACATTCACTGACAACATTCACTCACTGACAACATTCACTGATAACATTCACTCACTGACAACATTCACTCTCTGACAACATTCACTCACTGACAACATTCACTGACAACATTCACTGACAACATTCACTCACTGACAACATTCACTGACAACATTCACTCACTGACAACATTTACTCACTGACAACATTCCCTGACAACATTCACTCACTGACATCATTCACTCTCTGACAACATTCGCTCACTGACAACATTCACTGACAACATTCACTGACAACATTCACTCACTGACAACATTCACTGACAACATTCACTCTCTGACAACATTCACTGACAACATTCACTCACTGACAACATTCACTGACAACATTCACTCACTGACAACATTTACTCACTGACAACATTCACTGACAACATTCACTCACAGACAACATTCACTGACAACATTCACTCACTGACAACATTCACTGACAACATTCACTCACTGACAACATTCACTGACAACATTCACTCACTGACAACATTCACTGACAACATTCACTCTCTGACAACATTCACTCACTGACAACATTCACTGACAACATTCACTCACTGACAACATTCACTGACAACATTCACTCACTGACAACATTCACTGACAACATTCACTCACTGACAACATTCACTCACTGACAACATTCACTGACAACATTCACTCACTGACAACATTCACTGACAACATTCACTCACTGACAACATTCACTGACAACATTCACTCACTGACAACATTCACTGACAACATTCACTCACTGACAACATTCACTCTCTGACAACATTCACTCACTGACAACATTCACTGACAACATTCACTCACTGACAACATTCACTGACAACATTCACTCTCTGACAACATTCACTCACTGACAACATTCACTGACAACATTCACTCACTGACAACATTCACTCACTGACAACATTCACTGACAACATTCACTCACTGACAACATTCACTGACAACATTCACTCACTGACAACATTCACTGACAACATTCACTCACTGACAACATTCACTGACAACATTCACTCACTGACAACATTCACTCTCTGACAACATTCACTCACTGACAACATTCACTGACAACATTCACTCACTGACAACATTCACTGACAACATTCACTCACTGACAACATTCACTCTCTGACAACATTCGCTCACTGACAACATTCACTGACAACATTCACTCACTGACAACATTCACTGACAACATTCACTCACTGACAACATTCACTGACAACATTCACTCACTGACAACATTCACTGACAACATTCACTCTCTGACAACATTCACTCACTGACAACATTCACTGACAACATTCACTCACTGACAACATTCACTGACAACATTCACTCACTGACAACATTCACTGACAACATTCACTCACTGACAACATTCACTCACTGACAACATTCACTGACAACATTCACTCACTGACAACATTCACTGACAACATTCACTCACTGACAACATTCACTGACAACATTCACTCACTGACAACATTCACTCTCTGACAACATTCACTCACTGACAACATTCACTGACAACATTCACTCACTGACAACATTCACTGACAACATTCACTCTCTGACAACATTCACTCACTGACAACATTCACTGACAACATTCACTCACTGACAACATTCACTCACTGACAACATTCACTGACAACATTCACTCACTGACAACATTCACTGACAACATTCACTCACTGACAACATTCACTGACAACATTCACTCACTGACAACATTCACTCTCTGACAACATTCACTCACTGACAACATTCACTGACAACATTCACTCACTGACAACATTCACTGACAACATTCACTCACTGACAACATTCACTGACAACATTCACTCACTGACAACATTCACTCTCTGACAACATTCGCTCACTGACAACATTCACTGACAACATTCACTGACAACATTCACTCACTGACAACATTCACTGACAACATTCGCTCACTGACAACATTCACTCTCTGACAACATTCACTCACTGACAACATTCACTGACAACATTCACTCACTGACAACATTCACTGACAACATTCACTCACTGACAACATTCACTGACAACATTTACTCACTGACAACATTCACTCACTGACAACATTTACTGACAACATTCACTCACTGACAACATTCACTGACAACATTCACTCACTGACAACATTCACTGACAACATTCACTCACTGACAACATTCACTGACAACATTCACTCACTGACAACATTCACTCTCTGACAACATTCACTCACTGACAACATTTACTGACAACATTCACTCACTGACAACATTCACTGACAACATTCACTCACTGACAACATTCACTCACTGACAACATTCACTGACAACATTCACTCACTGACAACATTCACTGACAACATTCACTCACTGACAACATTCACTCACTGACAACATTCACTGACAACATTCACTCACTGACAACATTCACTGACAACATTCACTCACTGACAACATTCACTGACAACATTTACTCACTGACAACATTCACTGACAACATTCACTCACTGACAACATTCACTGACAACATTCACTCTCTGACAACATTCACTCACTGACAACATTCACTCTCTGACAACATTCACTCACTGACAACATTCACTGACAACATTCACTCTCTGACAACATTCACTCACTGACATCATTCACTCTCTGACAACATTCACTCACTGACAACATTCACTCTCTGACAACATTCACTCACTGACAACATTCACTGACAACATTCACTCTCTGACAACATTCATTCACTGACAACATTAACTGACAACATTCACTCACTGACAACATTCACTCTCTGACAACATTCACTCACTGACAACATTCACTGACAACATTCACTGACAACATTCACTCACTGACAACATTCACTGACAACATTCACTCTCTGACAACATTCACTGACAACATTCACTCACTGACAACATTCACTGACAACATTCACTCACTGACAACATTCACTGACAACATTCACTCACTGACAACATTCACTGACAACATTCACTCACTGACAACATTCACTGACAACATTCGCTCACTGACAACATTCACTGACAACATTCACTCTCTGACAACATTCACTCACTGACAACATTCACTGACAACATTCACTCACTGAGAACATTCACTGACAACATTCACTCACTGACAACATTCACTCACTGACAACATTCACTGACAACATTCACTCACTGACAACATTCACTGACAACATTCACTCACTGACAACATTCACTGACAACATTCACTCACTGACAACATTCACTGACAACATTCACTCACTGACAACATTCAATCACTGACAACATTCACTCTCTGACAACATTCACTCTCTGACAGCATTCACTGACAACATTCGCTCACTGACAACATTCACTCACTGACAACATTCACTGACAACATTCCCTCACTGACAACATTCACGCACTGACAACATTCACTCTCTGACAACATTCACTCACTGACAACATTCACTGACAACATTCACTGACAACATTCACTCACTGACAACATTCACTGACAACATTCACTCACTGACAACATTCACTCACTGACAACATTCACTGACAACATTCACTCACTGACAACATTCACTGACAACATTCACTCACTGACAACATTCACTGACAACATTCGCTCACTGACAACATTCACTGACAACATTCACTCTCTGACAACATTCACTCACTGACAACATTCACTGACAACATTCACTCACTGACAACATTCACTGACAACATTCACTCACTGACAACATTCACTCACTGACAACATTCACTGACAACATTCACTCATTGACAACATTCACTGACAACATTCACTCACTGACAACATTCACTGACAACATTCACTCACTGACAACATTCACTGACAACATTCACTCACTGACAACATTCACTCTCTGACAACATTCACTCACTGACAACATTCACTGACAACATTCACTCACTGACAACATTCACTGACAACATTCACTCTCTGACAACATTCACTGACAACATTCACTCACTGACAACATTCACTGACAACATTCACTCACTGACAACATTTACTCACTGACAACATTCACTGACAACATTCACTCACTGACAACATTCACTCTCTGACAACATTCGCTCACTGACAACATTCACTGACAACATTCACTCACTGACAACATTCACTGACAACATTCACTCTCTGACAACATTCACTGACAACATTTACTCACTGACAACATTCACTCACTGACAACATTCACTCACTGACAACATTCACTGACAACATTCACTCACTGACAACATTCACTGACAACATTCACTCACTGACAACATTCACTGACAACATTCACTCACTGACAACATTCACTCACTGACAACATTCACTGACAACATTCACTCACTGACAACATTCACTGACAACATTCACTCACTGACAACATTCACTGACAACATTCGCTCACTGACAACATTTACTGACAACATTCACTCTCTGACAACATTCACTCACTGACAACATTCACTGACAACATTCACTCACTGACAACATTCACTGACAACATTCACTCACTGACAACATTCACTGACAACATTCACTCACTGACAACATTCACTCACTGACAACATTCACTGACAACATTCACTCACTGACAACATTCACTCTCTGACAACATTCACTCACTGACAACATTCACTGACAACATTCACTCACTGACAACATTTACTCACTGACAACATTCACTGACAACATTCACTCACTGACAACATTCACTCTCTGACAACATTCGCTCACTGACAACATTCACTGACAACATTCACTCACTGACAACATTCACTGACAACATTCACTCTCTGACAACATTCACTGACAACATTTACTCACTGACAACATTCACTCACTGACAACATTCACTCACTGACAACATTCACTGACAACATTCACTCACTGACAACATTCACTGACAACATTCACTGACAACATTCACTCACTGACAACATTCACTCACTGACAACATTCACTGACAACATTCACTCACTGACAACATTCACTGACAACATTCACTCACTGACAACATTCACTGACAACATTCGCTCACTGACAACATTTACTGACAACATTCACTCTCTGACAACATTCACTCACTGACAACATTCAATGACAACATTCACTCACTGACAACATTCACTGACAACATTCACTCACTGACAACATTCACTCACTGACAACATTCACTGACAACATTCACTCACTGACAACATTCACTGACAACATTCTCTCACTGACAACATTCACTGACAACATTCACTCACTGACAACATTCACTCTCATACAACATTCACTCACTGACAACATTCACTGACAACATTCACTGACAACATTCACTCACTGACAACATTCACTGACAACATTCACTCACTGACAACATTTACTCACTGACAACATTCACTGACAACATTCACTCACTGACAACATTCACTGACAACATTCACTCACTGACAACATTCACTCACTGACAACATTCACTGACAACATTCACTCACTGACAACATTCACTGACAACATTCACTCACTGACAACATTCACTGACAACATTCACTCACTGACAACATTCACTGACAACATTCACTCTCTGACAACATTCACTCACTGACAACATTCACTGACAACATTCACTCACTGACAACATTCACTGACAACATTCACTCACTGACAACATTCACTGACAACATTCACTCACTGACAACATTCACTGACAACATTCACTCACTGACAACATTCACTGACAACATTCACTCACTGACAACATTCACTCACTGACAACATTCACTGACAACATTCACTCACTGACAACATTCACTGACAACATTCACTCACTGACAACATTCACTGACAACATTCGCTCACTGACAACATTTACTGACAACATTCACTCTCTGACAACATTCACTCACTGACAACATTCACTGACAACATTCACTCACTGACAACATTCACTGACAACATTCACTCACTGACAACATTCACTGACAACATTCACTCACTGACAACATTCACTGACAACATTCACTCACTGACAACATTCACTCACTGACAACATTCACTGACAACATTCACTCACTGACAACATTCACTGACAACATTCACTCACTGACAACATTCACTGACAACATTCACTCTCTGACAACATTCACTGACAACATTCACTCACTGACAACATTCACTGACAACATTCACTCACTGACAACATTTACTCACTGACAACATTCACTGACAACATTCACTCACTGACAACATTCGCTCACTGACAACATTCACTGACAACATTCACTCACTGACAACATTCACTGACAACATTCACTCTCTGACAACATTCACTCACTGACAACATTCACTCACTGACAACATTTACTCACTGACAACATTCACTGACAACATTCACTCACTGACAACATTCACTGACAACATTCACTCACTGACAACATTCACTGACAACATTCGCTCACAGACAACATTCACTGACAACATTCACTCTCTGACAACATTCACTCACTGACAACATTCACTGACAACATTCACTCACTGAGAACATTCACTGACAACATTCACTCACTGACAACATTCACTCACTGACAACATTCACTGACAACATTCACTCACTGACAACATTCACTGACAACATTCGCTCACTGACAACATTCACTGACAACATTCACTCACTGACAACATTCACTGACAACATTCACTCACTGACAACATTCACTCACTGACAACATTCACTGACAACATTCACTCACTGACAACATTCACTGACAACATTCACTCACTGACAACATTTACTCACTGACAACATTCACTGACAACATTCACTCACAGACAACATTCACTGACAACATTCACTCACTGACAACATTCACTCACTGACAACATTCACTGACAACATTCACTCACTGACAACATTCACTGACAACATTCACTCACTGACAACATTCACTGACAACATTCACTCTCTGACAACATTCACTCACTGACAACATTCACTGACAACATTCACTCACTGACAACATTCACTGACAACATTCACTCACTGACAACATTCACTGACAACATTCACTCACTGACAACATTCACTCACTGACAACATTCACTGACAACATTCACTCACTGACAACATTCACTGACAACATTCACTCACTGACAACATTCACTCTCTGACAACATTCACTCACTGACAACATTCACTGACAACATTCACTCACTGACAACATTCACTGACAACATTCACTCACTGACAACATTCACTCACTGACAACATTTACTCACTGACAACATTCACTGACAACATTCACTCACTGACAACATTCACTCACTGACAACATTCACTGACAACATTCACTCACTGACAACATTCACTGACAACATTCACTCTCTGACAACATTCACTCACTGACAACATTCACTGACAACATTCACTCACTGACAACATTCACTCACTGACAACATTCACTGACAACATTCACTCACTGACAACATTCACTGACAACATTCACTCACTGACAACATTCACTGACAACATTCACTCACTGACAACATTCACTGACAACATTCACTCACTGACAACATTCACTCTCTGACAACATTCACTCACTGACAACATTCACTGACAACATTCACTGACAACATTCACTCACTGACAACATTCACTGACAACATTCACTCTCTGACAACATTCACTGACAACATTCACTCACTGACAACATTCACTGACAACATTCACTCACTGACAACATTTACTCACTGACAACATTCACTGACAACATTCACTCACTGACAACATTCACTCTCTGACAACATTCGCTCACTGACAACATTCACTGACAACATTCACTGACAACATTCACTCACTGACAACATTCACTGACAACATTCACTCTCTGACAACATTCACTGACAACATTCACTCACTGACAACATTCACTCACTGACAACATTCACTGACAACATTCACTCACTGACAACATTCACTGACAACATTCACTCACTGACAACATTCACTGACAACATTCACTCACTGACAACATTCACTGACAACATTCACTCACTGACAACATTCACTGACAACATTCACTCACTGACAACATTCACTGACTGACAACATTCACTGACAACATTCACTCACTGACAACATTCACTGACAACATTCATTCACTGACAACATTCACTGACAACATTCACTCACTGACAACATTCACTGACAACATTCACTCACTGACAACATTCACTCTCTGACAACATTCACTCACTGACAACATTCACTGACAACATTCACTCACTGACAACATTCACTGACAACATTCACTCACTGACAACATTCACTCACTGACAACATTCACTGACAACATTCACTCACTGACAACATTCACTGACAACATTCACTCACTGACAACATTCACTGACAACATTCGCTCACTGACAACATTCACTGACAACATTCACTCTCTGACAACATTCACTCACTGACAACATTCACTGACAACATTCACTCACTGACAACATTCACTGACAACATTCACTCACTGACAACATTCACTGACAACATTCACTCACTGACAACATTCACTGACAACATTCACTCACTGACAACATTCACTGACAACATTCACTCACTGACAACATTCACTCTCTGACAACATTCGCTCACTGACAACATTCACTGACAACATTCACTGACAACATTCACTCACTGACAACATTCACTCTCTGACAACATTCACTCACTGACAACATTCACTGACAACATTCACTGACAACATTCACTCACTGACAACATTCACTGACAACATTCACTCTCTGACAACATTCACTCTCTGACAACATTCACTCACTGACAACATTCACTGACAACATTCACTCACTGACAACATTTACTCACTGACAACATTCACTGACAACATTCACTCACTGACAACATTCACTCTCTGACAACATTCGCTCACTGACAACATTCACTGACAACATTCACTGACAACATTCACTCACTGACAACATTCACTGACAACATTCACTCTCTGACAACATTCACTGACAACATTCACTCACTGACAACATTCACTGACAACATTCACTCACTGACAACATTTACTCACTGACAACATTCACTGACAACATTCACTCACTGACAACATTCACTGACAACATTCACTCACTGAAACATTCACTCACTGACAACACTGACAACATTCACTGACAACATTCACTCACTGACAACATTCACTGACAACATTCACTCACTGACAACATTCACTGACAACATTCACTCACTGACAACATTCACTGACAACATTCGCTCACTGACAACATTCACTGACAACATTCACTCTCTGACAACATTCGCTCACTGACAACATTCACTGACAACATTCACTGACAACATTCACTCACTGACAACATTCACTCTCTGACAACATTCACTCACTGACAACATTCACTGACAACATTCACTCTCTGACAACATTCACTGACAACATTCACTCACTGACAACATTCACTGACAACATTCACTCACTGACAACATTCACTGACAACATTCACTCACTGACAACATTTACTCACTGACAACATTCACTGACAACATTCACTGACAACATTCACTCACTGACAACATTCACTGACAACATTCACTCACTGACAACATTCACTCACTGACAACATTCACTGACAACATTCACTCACTGACAACATTCACTGACAACATTCACTCACTGACAACATTCACTGACAACATTCACTCACTGACAACATTCACTGACAACATTCACTCACTGACAACATTCACTCTCTGACAACATTCACTCACTGACAACATTCACTGACAACATTCACTGACAACATTCACTCACTGACAACATTCACTGACAACATTCACTCTCTGACAACATTCACTGACAACATTCACTCACTGACAACATTCACTGACAACATTCACTCACTGACAACATTTACTCACTGACAACATTCACTGACAACATTCACTCACTGACAACATTCACTCTCTGACAACATTCGCTCACTGACAACATTCACTGACAACATTCACTGACAACATTCACTCACTGACAACATTCACTGACAACATTCACTCACTGACAACATTCACTGACAACATTCACTCACTGACAACATTCACTGACAACATTCACTCACTGACAACATTCACTCTCTGACAACATTCACTCACTGACAACATTCACTGACAACATTCACTCACTGACAACATTCACTGACAACATTCACTCACTGACAACATTCACTCTCTGACAACATTCGCTCACTGACAACATTCACTGACAACATTCACTGACAACATTCACTCACTGACAACATTCACTGACAACATTCACTCACTGACAACATTTACTCACTGACAACATTCACTGACAACATTCACTCACTGACAACATTCACTGACAACATTCACTCACTGACAACATTCACTGACAACATTCACTCACTGACAACATTCACTGACAACATTCACTCACTGACAACATTCACTGACAACATTCACTCACTGACAACATTCACTCACTGACAACATTCGCTCACTGACAACATTCACTGACAACATTCACTCTCTGACAACATTCACTCACTGACAACATTCACTGACAACATTCACTCACTGACAACATTCACTGACAACATTCACTCACTGACAACATTCACTGACAACATTCACTCACTGACAACATTCACTCACTGACAACATTCACTGACAACATTCACTCACTGACAACATTCACTGACAACATTCACTCACTGACAACATTCACTGACAACATTCACTCACTGACAACATTCACTCACTGACAACATTCACTGACAACATTCACTGACAACATTCACTCACTGACAACATTCACTGACAACATTCATTCTCTGACAACATTCACTGACAACATTCACTCACTGACAACATTCACTGACAACATTCACTCACTGACAACATTTACTCACTGACAGCATTCACTGACAACATTCACTCACTGACAACATTCACTCTCTGACAACATTCGCTCACTGACAACATTCACTGACAACATTCACTGACAACATTCACTCACTGACAACATTCACTGACAACATTCACTCACTGACAACATTCACTGACAACATTCACTCACTGACAACATTTACTCACTGACAACATTCACTGACAACATTCACTCACTGACAACATTCACTGACAACATTCACTCACTGACAACATTCACTGACAACATTCACTCACTGACAACATTCACTCTCTGACAACATTCGCTCACTGACAACATTCACTGACAACATTCACTGACAACATTCACTCACTGACAACATTCACTCTCTGACAACATTCATTCACTGACAACATTCACTGACAACATTCACTCTCTGACAACATTCACTGACAACATTCACTCACTGACAACATTCACTGACAACATTCACTCACTGACAACATTCACTGACAACATTCACTCACTGACAACATTCACTGACAACATTCACTCACTGACAACATTCACTGACTGACAACATTCACTGACAACATTCACTCACTGACAACATTCACTGACAACATTCATTCACTGACAACATTCACTGACAACATTCACTGACTGACAACATTCACTGACAACATTCACTCACTGACAACATTCACTGACAACATTCATTCACTGACAACATTCACTGACAACATTCACTCACTGACAACATTCACTGACAACATTCACTCACTGACAACATTCACTCACTGACAACATTCACTGACAACATTCACTCACTGACAACATTCACTGACAACATTCACTCACTGACAACATTCACTGACAACATTCACTGACAACATTCGCTCACTGACAACATTCACTGACAACATTCACTCACTGACAACATTTACTCACTGACAACATTCACTGACAACATTCACTCACTGACAACATTCACTCTCTGACAACATTCGCTCACTGACAACATTCACTGACAACATTCACTGACAACATTCACTCACTGACAACATTCACTGACAACATTCACTCTCTGACAACATTCACTGACAACATTCACTCACTGACAACATTCACTGACAACATTCACTCACTGACAACATTTACTCACTGACAACATTCACTGACAACATTCACTCACTGACAACATTCACTGACAACATTCACTCACTGACAACATTCACTCACTGACAACATTCACTGACAACATTCACTCACTGACAACATTCACTGACAACATTCACTCACTGACAACATTCACTCTCTGACAACATTCGCTCACTGACAACATTCACTGACAACATTCACTCACTGACAACATTCACTGACAACATTCACTCTCTGACAACATTCACTGACAACATTCACTCACTGACAACATTCACTGACAACATTCACTCTCTGACAACATTCACTCACTGACAACATTCACTGACAACATTCACTCACTGACAACATTCACTGACAACATTCACTCACTGACAACATTCACTCACTGACAACATTCACTGACAACATTCACTCACTGACAACATTCACTGACAACATTCACTCACTGACAACATTCACTGATAACATTCACTCACTGACAACATTCACTCTCTGACAACATTCACTCACTGACAACATTCACTGACAACATTCACTGACAACATTCACTCACTGACAACATTCACTGACAACATTCACTCACTGACAACATTTACTCACTGACAACATTCCCTGACAACATTCACTCACTGACATCATTCACTCTCTGACAACATTCGCTCACTGACAACATTCACTGACAACATTCACTGACAACATTCACTCACTGACAACATTCACTGACAACATTCACTCTCTGACAACATTCACTGACAACATTCACTCACTGACAACATTCACTGACAACATTCACTCACTGACAACATTTACTCACTGACAACATTCACTGACAACATTCACTCACAGACAACATTCACTGACAACATTCACTCACTGACAACATTCACTGACAACATTCACTCACTGACAACATTCACTGACAACATTCACTCACTGACAACATTCACTGACAACATTCACTCTCTGACAACATTCACTCACTGACAACATTCACTGACAACATTCACTCACTGACAACATTCACTGACAACATTCACTCACTGACAACATTCACTGACAACATTCACTCACTGACAACATTCACTCACTGACAACATTCACTGACAACATTCACTCACTGACAACATTCACTGACAACATTCACTCACTGACAACATTCACTGACAACATTCACTCACTGACAACATTCACTGACAACATTCACTCACTGACAACATTCACTCTCTGACAACATTCACTCACTGACAACATTCACTGACAACATTCACTCACTGACAACATTCACTGACAACATTCACTCTCTGACAACATTCACTCACTGACAACATTCACTGACAACATTCACTCACTGACAACATTCACTCACTGACAACATTCACTGACAACATTCACTCACTGACAACATTCACTGACAACATTCACTCACTGACAACATTCACTGACAACATTCACTCACTGACAACATTCACTGACAACATTCACTCACTGACAACATTCACTCTCTGACAACATTCACTCACTGACAACATTCACTGACAACATTCACTCACTGACAACATTCACTGACAACATTCACTCACTGACAACATTCACTCTCTGACAACATTCGCTCACTGACAACATTCACTGACAACATTCACTCACTGACAACATTCACTGACAACATTCAC
Organism: Staurois parvus; assembly: GCF_062004578.1. Classification (NCBI taxonomy): domain Eukaryota; kingdom Metazoa; phylum Chordata; class Amphibia; order Anura; family Ranidae; genus Staurois; species Staurois parvus. The sequence continues at coordinate 861,335 of NW_028319990.1, forward strand.
TCACTGACAACATTCACTGACAACATTCACTCACTGACAACATTCACTGACAACATTCACTCTCTGACAACATTCACTCACTGACAACATTCACTGACAACATTCACTCACTGACAACATTCACTGACAACATTCACTCACTGACAACATTCACTGACAACATTCACTCACTGACAACATTCACTCACTGACAACATTCACTGACAACATTCACTCACTGACAACATTCACTGACAACATTCACTCACTGACAACATTCACTGACAACATTCACTCACTGACAACATTCACTCTCTGACAACATTCACTCACTGACAACATTCACTGACAACATTCACTCACTGACAACATTCACTGACAACATTCACTCTCTGACAACATTCACTCACTGACAACATTCACTGACAACATTCACTCACTGACAACATTCACTCACTGACAACATTCACTGACAACATTCACTCACTGACAACATTCACTGACAACATTCACTCACTGACAACATTCACTGACAACATTCACTCACTGACAACATTCACTCTCTGACAACATTCACTCACTGACAACATTCACTGACAACATTCACTCACTGACAACATTCACTGACAACATTCACTCACTGACAACATTCACTGACAACATTCACTCACTGACAACATTCACTCTCTGACAACATTCGCTCACTGACAACATTCACTGACAACATTCACTGACAACATTCACTCACTGACAACATTCACTGACAACATTCGCTCACTGACAACATTCACTCTCTGACAACATTCACTCACTGACAACATTCACTGACAACATTCACTCACTGACAACATTCACTGACAACATTCACTCACTGACAACATTCACTGACAACATTTACTCACTGACAACATTCACTCACTGACAACATTTACTGACAACATTCACTCACTGACAACATTCACTGACAACATTCACTCACTGACAACATTCACTGACAACATTCACTCACTGACAACATTCACTGACAACATTCACTCACTGACAACATTCACTCTCTGACAACATTCACTCACTGACAACATTTACTGACAACATTCACTCACTGACAACATTCACTGACAACATTCACTCACTGACAACATTCACTCACTGACAACATTCACTGACAACATTCACTCACTGACAACATTCACTGACAACATTCACTCACTGACAACATTCACTCACTGACAACATTCACTGACAACATTCACTCACTGACAACATTCACTGACAACATTCACTCACTGACAACATTCACTGACAACATTTACTCACTGACAACATTCACTGACAACATTCACTCACTGACAACATTCACTGACAACATTCACTCTCTGACAACATTCACTCACTGACAACATTCACTCTCTGACAACATTCACTCACTGACAACATTCACTGACAACATTCACTCTCTGACAACATTCACTCACTGACATCATTCACTCTCTGACAACATTCACTCACTGACAACATTCACTCTCTGACAACATTCACTCACTGACAACATTCACTGACAACATTCACTCTCTGACAACATTCATTCACTGACAACATTAACTGACAACATTCACTCACTGACAACATTCACTCTCTGACAACATTCACTCACTGACAACATTCACTGACAACATTCACTGACAACATTCACTCACTGACAACATTCACTGACAACATTCACTCTCTGACAACATTCACTGACAACATTCACTCACTGACAACATTCACTGACAACATTCACTCACTGACAACATTCACTGACAACATTCACTCACTGACAACATTCACTGACAACATTCACTCACTGACAACATTCACTGACAACATTCGCTCACTGACAACATTCACTGACAACATTCACTCTCTGACAACATTCACTCACTGACAACATTCACTGACAACATTCACTCACTGAGAACATTCACTGACAACATTCACTCACTGACAACATTCACTCACTGACAACATTCACTGACAACATTCACTCACTGACAACATTCACTGACAACATTCACTCACTGACAACATTCACTGACAACATTCACTCACTGACAACATTCACTGACAACATTCACTCACTGACAACATTCAATCACTGACAACATTCACTCTCTGACAACATTCACTCTCTGACAGCATTCACTGACAACATTCGCTCACTGACAACATTCACTCACTGACAACATTCACTGACAACATTCCCTCACTGACAACATTCACGCACTGACAACATTCACTCTCTGACAACATTCACTCACTGACAACATTCACTGACAACATTCACTGACAACATTCACTCACTGACAACATTCACTGACAACATTCACTCACTGACAACATTCACTCACTGACAACATTCACTGACAACATTCACTCACTGACAACATTCACTGACAACATTCACTCACTGACAACATTCACTGACAACATTCGCTCACTGACAACATTCACTGACAACATTCACTCTCTGACAACATTCACTCACTGACAACATTCACTGACAACATTCACTCACTGACAACATTCACTGACAACATTCACTCACTGACAACATTCACTGACAACATTCACTCATTGACAACATTCACTGACAACATTCACTCACTGACAACATTCACTGACAACATTCACTCACTGACAACATTCACTCTCTGACAACATTCACTCACTGACAACATTCACTGACAACATTCACTCACTGACAACATTCACTGACAACATTCACTCTCTGACAACATTCACTGACAACATTCACTCACTGACAACATTCACTGACAACATTCACTCACTGACAACATTTACTCACTGACAACATTCACTGACAACATTCACTCACTGACAACATTCACTCTCTGACAACATTCGCTCACTGACAACATTCACTGACAACATTCACTCACTGACAACATTCACTGACAACATTCACTCTCTGACAACATTCACTGACAACATTTACTCACTGACAACATTCACTCACTGACAACATTCACTCACTGACAACATTCACTGACAACATTCACTCACTGACAACATTCACTGACAACATTCACTCACTGACAACATTCACTGACAACATTCACTCACTGACAACATTCACTCACTGACAACATTCACTGACAACATTCACTCACTGACAACATTCACTGACAACATTCACTCACTGACAACATTCACTGACAACATTCGCTCACTGACAACATTTACTGACAACATTCACTCTCTGACAACATTCACTCACTGACAACATTCACTGACAACATTCACTCACTGACAACATTCACTGACAACATTCACTCACTGACAACATTCACTGACAACATTCACTCACTGACAACATTCACTCACTGACAACATTCACTGACAACATTCACTCACTGACAACATTCACTCTCTGACAACATTCACTCACTGACAACATTCACTGACAACATTCACTGACAACATTCACTCACTGACAACATTCACTGACAACATTCACTCACTGACAACATTTACTCACTGACAACATTCACTGACAACATTCACTCACTGACAACATTCACTCTCTGACAACATTCGCTCACTGACAACATTCACTGACAACATTCACTCACTGACAACATTCACTGACAACATTCACTCTCTGACAACATTCACTGACAACATTTACTCACTGACAACATTCACTCACTGACAACATTCACTCACTGACAACATTCACTGACAACATTCACTCACTGACAACATTCACTGACAACATTCACTGACAACATTCACTCACTGACAACATTCACTCACTGACAACATTCACTGACAACATTCACTCACTGACAACATTCACTGACAACATTCACTCACTGACAACATTCACTGACAACATTCGCTCACTGACAACATTTACTGACAACATTCACTCTCTGACAACATTCACTCACTGACAACATTCAATGACAACATTCACTCACTGACAACATTCACTGACAACATTCACTCACTGACAACATTCACTCACTGACAACATTCACTGACAACATTCACTCACTGACAACATTCACTGACAACATTCTCTCACTGACAACATTCACTGACAACATTCACTCACTGACAACATTCACTCTCATACAACATTCACTCACTGACAACATTCACTGACAACATTCACTGACAACATTCACTCACTGACAACATTCACTGACAACATTTACTCACTGACAACATTTACTCACTGACAACATTCACTGACAACATTCACTCACTGACAACATTCACTGACAACATTCACTCACTGACAACATTCACTCACTGACAACATTCACTGACAACATTCACTCACTGACAACATTCACTGACAACATTCACTCACTGACAACATTCACTGACAACATTCACTCACTGACAACATTCACTGACAACATTCACTCTCTGACAACATTCACTCACTGACAACATTCACTGACAACATTCACTCACTGACAACATTCACTGACAACATTCACTCACTGACAACATTCACTGACAACATTCACTCACTGACAACATTCACTGACAACATTCACTCACTGACAACATTCACTGACAACATTCACTCACTGACAACATTCACTCACTGACAACATTCACTGACAACATTCACTCACTGACAACATTCACTGACAACATTCACTCACTGACAACATTCACTGACAACATTCGCTCACTGACAACATTTACTGACAACATTCACTCTCTGACAACATTCACTCACTGACAACATTCACTGACAACATTCACTCACTGACAACATTCACTGACAACATTCACTCACTGACAACATTCACTGACAACATTCACTCACTGACAACATTCACTGACAACATTCACTCACTGACAACATTCACTCACTGACAACATTCACTGACAACATTCACTCACTGACAACATTCACTGACAACATTCACTCACTGACAACATTCACTGACAACATTCACTCTCTGACAACATTCACTGACAACATTCACTCACTGACAACATTCACTGACAACATTCACTCACTGACAACATTTACTCACTGACAACATTCACTGACAACATTCACTCACTGACAACATTCGCTCACTGACAACATTCACTGACAACATTCACTCACTGACAACATTCACTGACAACATTCACTCTCTGACAACATTCACTCACTGACAACATTCACTCACTGACAACATTTACTCACTGACAACATTCACTGACAACATTCACTCACTGACAACATTCACTGACAACATTCACTCACTGACAACATTCACTGACAACATTCGCTCACAGACAACATTCACTGACAACATTCACTCTCTGACAACATTCACTCACTGACAACATTCACTGACAACATTCACTCACTGAGAACATTCACTGACAACATTCACTCACTGACAACATTCACTCACTGACAACATTCACTGACAACATTCACTCACTGACAACATTCACTGACAACATTCGCTCACTGACAACATTCACTGACAACATTCACTCACTGACAACATTCACTGACAACATTCACTCACTGACAACATTCACTCACTGACAACATTCACTGACAACATTCACTCACTGACAACATTCACTGACAACATTCACTCACTGACAACATTTACTCACTGACAACATTCACTGACAACATTCACTCACAGACAACATTCACTGACAACATTCACTCACTGACAACATTCACTCACTGACAACATTCACTGACAACATTCACTCACTGACAACATTCACTGACAACATTCACTCACTGACAACATTCACTGACAACATTCACTCTCTGACAACATTCACTCACTGACAACATTCACTGACAACATTCACTCACTGACAACATTCACTGACAACATTCACTCACTGACAACATTCACTGACAACATTCACTCACTGACAACATTCACTCACTGACAACATTCACTGACAACATTCACTCACTGACAACATTCACTGACAACATTCACTCACTGACAACATTCACTCTCTGACAACATTCACTCACTGACAACATTCACTGACAACATTCACTCACTGACAACATTCACTGACAACATTCACTCACTGACAACATTCACTCACTGACAACATTTACTCACTGACAACATTCACTGACAACATTCACTCACTGACAACATTCACTCACTGACAACATTCACTGACAACATTCACTCACTGACAACATTCACTGACAACATTCACTCTCTGACAACATTCACTCACTGACAACATTCACTGACAACATTCACTCACTGACAACATTCACTCACTGACAACATTCACTGACAACATTCACTCACTGACAACATTCACTGACAACATTCACTCACTGACAACATTCACTGACAACATTCACTCACTGACAACATTCACTGACAACATTCACTCACTGACAACATTCACTCTCTGACAACATTCACTCACTGACAACATTCACTGACAACATTCACTGACAACATTCACTCACTGACAACATTCACTGACAACATTCACTCTCTGACAACATTCACTGACAACATTCACTCACTGACAACATTCACTGACAACATTCACTCACTGACAACATTTACTCACTGACAACATTCACTGACAACATTCACTCACTGACAACATTCACTCTCTGACAACATTCGCTCACTGACAACATTCACTGACAACATTCACTGACAACATTCACTCACTGACAACATTCACTGACAACATTCACTCTCTGACAACATTCACTGACAACATTCACTCACTGACAACATTCACTCACTGACAACATTCACTGACAACATTCACTCACTGACAACATTCACTGACAACATTCACTCACTGACAACATTCACTGACAACATTCACTCACTGACAACATTCACTGACAACATTCACTCACTGACAACATTCACTGACAACATTCACTCACTGACAACATTCACTGACTGACAACATTCACTGACAACATTCACTCACTGACAACATTCACTGACAACATTCATTCACTGACAACATTCACTGACAACATTCACTCACTGACAACATTCACTGACAACATTCACTCACTGACAACATTCACTCTCTGACAACATTCACTCACTGACAACATTCACTGACAACATTCACTCACTGACAACATTCACTGACAACATTCACTCACTGACAACATTCACTCACTGACAACATTCACTGACAACATTCACTCACTGACAACATTCACTGACAACATTCACTCACTGACAACATTCACTGACAACATTCGCTCACTGACAACATTCACTGACAACATTCACTCTCTGACAACATTCACTCACTGACAACATTCACTGACAACATTCACTCACTGACAACATTCACTGACAACATTCACTCACTGACAACATTCACTGACAACATTCACTCACTGACAACATTCACTGACAACATTCACTCACTGACAACATTCACTGACAACATTCACTCACTGACAACATTCACTCTCTGACAACATTCGCTCACTGACAACATTCACTGACAACATTCACTGACAACATTCACTCACTGACAACATTCACTCTCTGACAACATTCACTCACTGACAACATTCACTGACAACATTCACTGACAACATTCACTCACTGACAACATTCACTGACAACATTCACTCTCTGACAACATTCACTCTCTGACAACATTCACTCACTGACAACATTCACTGACAACATTCACTCACTGACAACATTTACTCACTGACAACATTCACTGACAACATTCACTCACTGACAACATTCACTCTCTGACAACATTCGCTCACTGACAACATTCACTGACAACATTCACTGACAACATTCACTCACTGACAACATTCACTGACAACATTCACTCTCTGACAACATTCACTGACAACATTCACTCACTGACAACATTCACTGACAACATTCACTCACTGACAACATTTACTCACTGACAACATTCACTGACAACATTCACTCACTGACAACATTCACTGACAACATTCACTCACTGAAACATTCACTCACTGACAACACTGACAACATTCACTGACAACATTCACTCACTGACAACATTCACTGACAACATTCACTCACTGACAACATTCACTGACAACATTCACTCACTGACAACATTCACTGACAACATTCGCTCACTGACAACATTCACTGACAACATTCACTCTCTGACAACATTCGCTCACTGACAACATTCACTGACAACATTCACTGACAACATTCACTCACTGACAACATTCACTCTCTGACAACATTCACTCACTGACAACATTCACTGACAACATTCACTCTCTGACAACATTCACTGACAACATTCACTCACTGACAACATTCACTGACAACATTCACTCACTGACAACATTCACTGACAACATTCACTCACTGACAACATTTACTCACTGACAACATTCACTGACAACATTCACTGACAACATTCACTCACTGACAACATTCACTGACAACATTCACTCACTGACAACATTCACTCACTGACAACATTCACTGACAACATTCACTCACTGACAACATTCACTGACAACATTCACTCACTGACAACATTCACTGACAACATTCACTCACTGACAACATTCACTGACAACATTCACTCACTGACAACATTCACTCTCTGACAACATTCACTCACTGACAACATTCACTGACAACATTCACTGACAACATTCACTCACTGACAACATTCACTGACAACATTCACTCTCTGACAACATTCACTGACAACATTCACTCACTGACAACATTCACTGACAACATTCACTCACTGACAACATTTACTCACTGACAACATTCACTGACAACATTCACTCACTGACAACATTCACTCTCTGACAACATTCGCTCACTGACAACATTCACTGACAACATTCACTGACAACATTCACTCACTGACAACATTCACTGACAACATTCACTCACTGACAACATTCACTGACAACATTCACTCACTGACAACATTCACTGACAACATTCACTCACTGACAACATTCACTCTCTGACAACATTCACTCACTGACAACATTCACTGACAACATTCACTCACTGACAACATTCACTGACAACATTCACTCACTGACAACATTCACTCTCTGACAACATTCGCTCACTGACAACATTCACTGACAACATTCACTGACAACATTCACTCACTGACAACATTCACTGACAACATTCACTCACTGACAACATTTACTCACTGACAACATTCACTGACAACATTCACTCACTGACAACATTCACTGACAACATTCACTCACTGACAACATTCACTGACAACATTCACTCACTGACAACATTCACTGACAACATTCACTCACTGACAACATTCACTGACAACATTCACTCACTGACAACATTCACTCACTGACAACATTCGCTCACTGACAACATTCACTGACAACATTCACTCTCTGACAACATTCACTCACTGACAACATTCACTGACAACATTCACTCACTGACAACATTCACTGACAACATTCACTCACTGACAACATTCACTGACAACATTCACTCACTGACAACATTCACTCACTGACAACATTCACTGACAACATTCACTCACTGACAACATTCACTGACAACATTCACTCACTGACAACATTCACTGACAACATTCACTCACTGACAACATTCACTCACTGACAACATTCACTGACAACATTCACTGACAACATTCACTCACTGACAACATTCACTGACAACATTCATTCTCTGACAACATTCACTGACAACATTCACTCACTGACAACATTCACTGACAACATTCACTCACTGACAACATTTACTCACTGACAGCATTCACTGACAACATTCACTCACTGACAACATTCACTCTCTGACAACATTCGCTCACTGACAACATTCACTGACAACATTCACTGACAACATTCACTCACTGACAACATTCACTGACAACATTCACTCACTGACAACATTCACTGACAACATTCACTCACTGACAACATTTACTCACTGACAACATTCACTGACAACATTCACTCACTGACAACATTCACTGACAACATTCACTCACTGACAACATTCACTGACAACATTCACTCACTGACAACATTCACTCTCTGACAACATTCGCTCACTGACAACATTCACTGACAACATTCACTGACAACATTCACTCACTGACAACATTCACTCTCTGACAACATTCATTCACTGACAACATTCACTGACAACATTCACTCTCTGACAACATTCACTGACAACATTCACTCACTGACAACATTCACTGACAACATTCACTCACTGACAACATTCACTGACAACATTCACTCACTGACAACATTCACTGACAACATTCACTCACTGACAACATTCACTGACTGACAACATTCACTGACAACATTCACTCACTGACAACATTCACTGACAACATTCATTCACTGACAACATTCACTGACAACATTCACTGACTGACAACATTCACTGACAACATTCACTCACTGACAACATTCACTGACAACATTCATTCACTGACAACATTCACTGACAACATTCACTCACTGACAACATTCACTGACAACATTCACTCACTGACAACATTCACTCACTGACAACATTCACTGACAACATTCACTCACTGACAACATTCACTGACAACATTCACTCACTGACAACATTCACTGACAACATTCACTGACAACATTCGCTCACTGACAACATTCACTGACAACATTCACTCTCTGACAACATTCACTCACTGACAACATTCACTGACAACATTCACTCACTGACAACATTCACTGACAACATTCACTCACTGACAACATTCACTGACAACATTCACTCACTGACAACATTCACTCACTGACAACATTCACTGACAACATTCACTCACTGACAACATTCACTGACAACATTCACTCACTGACAACATTCACTGACAACATTTACTCACTGACAACATTCACTGACAACATTCACTCACTGACAACATTCACTCTCTGACAACATTCACTCACTGACAACATTCACTGACAACATTCACTCACTGACAACATTCACTGACAACATTCACTCTCTGACAACATTCACTGACAACATTCACTCACTGACAACATTCACTGACAACATTCACTCACTGACAACATTCACTCACTGACAACATTCACTGACAACATTCACTCACTGACAACATTCACTGACAACATTCACTCACTGACAACATTCACTGACAACATTCACTCACTGACAACATTCACTGACAACATTCACTCACTGACAACATTCACTCTCTGACAACATTCACTCACTGACAACATTCACTGACAACATTCACTCACTGACAACATTCACTGACAACATTCACTCACTGACAACATTCACTGACAACATTCACTCACTGACAACATTCACTCTCTGACAACATTCGCTCACTGACAACATTCACTGACAACATTCACTGACAACATTCACTCACTGACAACATTCACTGACAACATTCACTCACTGACAACATTCACTGACAACATTCGCTCACTGACAACATTCACTCTCTGACAACATTCACTCACTGACAACATTCACTGACAACATTCACTCACTGACAACATTCACTGACAACATTCACTCTCTGACAACATTCACTCACTGACAACATTCACTCTCTGACAACATTCACTCACTGACAACATTCACTGACAACATTCACTCTCTGACAACATTCACTCACTGACATCATTCACTCTCTGACAACATTCACTCACTGACAACATTCACTCTCTGACAACATTCACTCACTGACAACATTCACTGACAACATTCACTCTCTGACAACATTCATTCACTGACAACATTAACTGACAACATTCACTCACTGACAACATTCACTCTCTGACAACATTCACTCACTGACAACATTCACTGACAACATTCACTGACAACATTCACTCACTGACAACATTCACTGACAACATTCACTCTCTGACAACATTCACTGACAACATTCACTCACTGACAACATTCACTGACAACATTCACTCACTGACAACATTCACTGACAACATTCACTCACTGACAACATTCACTGACAACATTCACTCACTGACAACATTCACTGACAACATTCGCTCACTGACAACATTCACTGACAACATTCACTCTCTGACAACATTCACTCACTGACAACATTCACTGACAACATTCACTCACTGAGAACATTCACTGACAACATTCACTCACTGACAACATTCACTCACTGACAACATTCACTGACAACATTCACTCACTGACAACATTCACTGACAACATTCACTCACTGACAACATTCACTGACAACATTCACTCACTGACAACATTCACTGACAACATTCACTCACTGACAACATTCAATCACTGACAACATTCACTCTCTGACAACATTCACTCTCTGACAGCATTCACTGACAACATTCGCTCACTGACAACATTCACTCACTGACAACATTCACTGACAACATTCCCTCACTGACAACATTCACGCACTGACAACATTCACTCTCTGACAACATTCACTCACTGACAACATTCACTGACAACATTCACTGACAACATTCACTCACTGACAACATTCACTGACAACATTCACTCACTGACAACATTCACTCACTGACAACATTCACTGACAACATTCACTCACTGACAACATTCACTGACAACATTCACTCACTGACAACATTCACTGACAACATTCGCTCACTGACAACATTCACTGACAACATTCACTCTCTGACAACATTCACTCACTGACAACATTCACTGACAACATTCACTCACTGACAACATTCACTGACAACATTCACTCACTGACAACATTCACTCACTGACAACATTCACTGACAACATTCACTCATTGACAACATTCACTGACAACATTCACTCACTGACAACATTCACTGACAACATTCACTCACTGACAACATTCACTGACAACATTCACTCACTGACAACATTCACTCTCTGACAACATTCACTCACTGACAACATTCACTGACAACATTCACTCACTGACAACATTCACTGACAACATTCACTCTCTGACAACATTCACTGACAACATTCACTCACTGACAACATTCACTGACAACATTCACTCACTGACAACATTTACTCACTGACAACATTCACTGACAACATTCACTCACTGACAACATTCACTCTCTGACAACATTCGCTCACTGACAACATTCACTGACAACATTCACTCACTGACAACATTCACTGACAACATTCACTCTCTGACAACATTCACTGACAACATTTACTCACTGACAACATTCACTCACTGACAACATTCACTGACAACATTCACTCACTGACAACATTCACTGACAACATTCACTCACTGACAACATTCACTGACAACATTCGCTCACTGACAACATTTACTGACAACATTCACTCTCTGACAACATTCACTCACTGACAACATTCACTGACAACATTCACTCACTGACAACATTCACTGACAACATTCACTCACTGACAACATTCACTGACAACATTCACTCACTGACAACATTCACTCACTGACAACATTCACTGACAACATTCACTCACTGACAACATTCACTCTCTGACAACATTCACTCACTGACAACATTCACTGACAACATTCACTGACAACATTCACTCACTGACAACATTCACTGACAACATTCACTCACTGACAACATTTACTCACTGACAACATTCACTGACAACATTCACTCACTGACAACATTCACTCTCTGACAACATTCGCTCACTGACAACATTCACTGACAACATTCACTCACTGACAACATTCACTGACAACATTCACTCTCTGACAACATTCACTGACAACATTTACTCACTGACAACATTCACTCACTGACAACATTCACTCACTGACAACATTCACTGACAACATTCACTCACTGACAACATTCACTGACAACATTCACTGACAACATTCACTCACTGACAACATTCACTCACTGACAACATTCACTGACAACATTCACTCACTGACAACATTCACTGACAACATTCACTCACTGACAACATTCACTGACAACATTCGCTCACTGACAACATTTACTGACAACATTCACTCTCTGACAACATTCACTCACTGACAACATTCAATGACAACATTCACTCACTGACAACATTCACTGACAACATTCACTCACTGACAACATTCACTCACTGACAACATTCACTGACAACATTCACTCACTGACAACATTCACTGACAACATTCTCTCACTGACAACATTCACTGACAACATTCACTCACTGACAACATTCACTCTCATACAACATTCACTCACTGACAACATTCACTGACAACATTCACTGACAACATTCACTCACTGACAACATTCACTGACAACATTCACTCACTGACAACATTCACTCACTGACAACATTCACTGACAACATTCACTCACTGACAACATTCACTGACAACATTCACTCACTGACAACATTCACTGACAACATTCACTGACAACATTCGCTCACTGACAACATTCACTGACAACATTCACTCTCTGACAACATTCACTCACTGACAACATTCACTGACAACATTCACTCACTGACAACATTCACTGACAACATTCACTCACTGACAACATTCACTGACAACATTCACTCACTGACAACATTCACTCACTGACAACATTCACTGACAACATTCACTCACTGACAACATTCACTGACAACATTCACTCACTGACAACATTCACTGACAACATTTACTCACTGACAACATTCACTGACAACATTCACTCACTGACAACATTCACTCTCTGACAACATTCGCTCACTGACAACATTCACTGACAACATTCACTGACAACATTCACTCACTGACAACATTCACTCTCTGACAACATTCACTCACTGACAACATTCACTGACAACATTCACTGACAACATTCACTCACTGACAACATTCACTGACAACATTTACTCACTGACAACATTCACTGACAACATTCACTCACTGACAACATTCACTCTCTGACAACATTCACTCACTGACAACATTCACTGACAACATTCACTCTCTGACAACATTCACTGACAACATTCACTCACTGACAACATTCACTGACAACATTCACTCACTGACAACATTCACTGACAACATTCACTCACTGACAACATTCACTGACAACATTCACTCACTGACAACATTCACTGACTGACAACATTCACTGACAACATTCACTCACTGACAACATTCACTGACAACATTCATTCACTGACAACATTCACTGACAACATTCACTCACTGACAACATTCACTGACAACATTCACTCACTGACAACATTCACTCACTGACAACATTCACTGACAACATTCACTCACTGACAACATTCACTGACAACATTCACTCACTGACAACATTCACTGACAACATTCACTGACAACATTCGCTCACTGACAACATTCACTGACAACATTCACTCTCTGACAACATTCACTCACTGACAACATTCACTGACAACATTCACTCACTGACAACATTCACTGACAACATTCACTCACTGACAACATTCACTGACAACATTCACTCACTGACAACATTCACTCACTGACAACATTCACTGACAACATTCACTCACTGACAACATTCACTGACAACATTCACTCACTGACAACATTCACTGACAACATTTACTCACTGACAACATTCACTGACAACATTCACTCACTGACAACATTCACTCTCTGACAACATTCGCTCACTGACAACATTCACTGACAACATTCACTGACAACATTCACTCACTGACAACATTCACTCTCTGACAACATTCACTCACTGACAACATTCACTGACAACATTCACTGACAACATTCACTCACTGACAACATTCACTGACAACATTTACTCACTGACAACATTCACTGACAACATTCACTCACTGACAACATTCACTCTCTGACAACATTCACTCACTGACAACATTCACTGACAACATTCACTCTCTGACAACATTCACTGACAACATTCACTCACTGACAACATTCACTGACAACATTCACTCACTGACAACATTCACTGACAACATTCACTCACTGACAACATTCACTGACAACATTCACTCACTGACAACATTCACTGACTGACAACATTCACTGACAACATTCACTCACTGACAACATTCACTGACAACATTCATTCACTGACAACATTCACTGACAACATTCACTCACTGACAACATTCACTGACAACATTCACTCACTGACAACATTCACTCTCTGACAACATTCACTCACTGACAACATTCACTGACAACATTCACTCACTGACAACATTCACTGACAACATTCACTCACTGACAACATTCACTCACTGACAACATTCACTGACAACATTCACTCACTGACAACATTCACTGACAACATTCACTCACTGACAACATTCACTGACAACATTCACTGACAACATTCGCTCACTGACAACATTCACTGACAACATTCACTCTCTGACAACATTCACTCACTGACAACATTCACTGACAACATTCACTCACTGACAACATTCACTGACAACATTCACTCACTGACAACATTCACTGACAACATTCACTCACTGACAACATTCACTCACTGACAACATTCACTGACAACATTCACTCACTGACAACATTCACTGACAACATTCACTCACTGACAACATTCACTGACAACATTTACTCACTGACAACATTCACTGACAACATTCACTCACTGACAACATTCACTCTCTGACAACATTCGCTCACTGACAACATTCACTGACAACATTCACTGACAACATTCACTCACTGACAACATTCACTCTCTGACAACATTCACTCACTGACAACATTCACTGACAACATTCACTGACAACATTCACTCACTGACAACATTCACTGACAACATTCACTCTCTGACAACATTCACTCTCTGACAACATTCGCTCACTGACAACATTCACTGACAACATTCACTCACTGACAACATTTACTCACTGACAACATTCACTGACAACATTCACTCACTGACAACATTCACTCTCTGACAACATTCGCTCACTGACAACATTCACTGACAACATTCACTGACAACATTCACTCACTGACAACATTCACTCACTGACAACATTCACTGACAACATTCACTGACAACATTCACTCACTGACAACATTCACTGACAACATTTACTCACTGACAACATTCACTGACAACATTCACTCACTGACAACATTCACTCTCTGACAACATTCACTCACTGACAACATTCACTGACAACATTCACTCTCTGACAACATTCACTGACAACATTCACTCACTGACAACATTCACTGACAACATTCACTCACTGACAACATTCACTGACAACATTCACTCACTGACAACATTCACTGACAACATTCACTCACTGACAACATTCACTGACTGACAACATTCACTGACAACATTCACTCACTGACAACATTCACTGACAACATTCATTCACTGACAACATTCACTGACAACATTCACTCACTGACAACATTCACTGACAACATTCACTCACTGACAACATTCACTCACTGACAACATTCACTGACAACATTCACTCACTGACAACATTCACTGACAACATTCACTCACTGACAACATTCACTGACAACATTCACTGACAACATTCGCTCACTGACAACATTCACTGACAACATTCACTCTCTGACAACATTCACTCACTGACAACATTCACTGACAACATTCACTCACTGACAACATTCACTGACAACATTCACTCACTGACAACATTCACTGACAACATTCACTCACTGACAACATTCACTCACTGACAACATTCACTGACAACATTCACTCACTGACAACATTCACTGACAACATTCACTCACTGACAACATTCACTGACAACATTTACTCACTGACAACATTCACTGACAACATTCACTCACTGACAACATTCACTCTCTGACAACATTCGCTCACTGACAACATTCACTGACAACATTCACTGACAACATTCACTCACTGACAACATTCACTCTCTGACAACATTCACTCACTGACAACATTCACTGACAACATTCACTGACAACATTCACTGACAACATTTACTCACTGACAACATTCACTGACAACATTCACTCACTGACAACATTCACTCTCTGACAACATTCACTCACTGACAACATTCACTGACAACATTCACTCTCTGACAACATTCACTGACAACATTCACTCACTGACAACATTCACTGACAACATTCACTCACTGACAACATTCACTGACAACATTCACTCACTGACAACATTCACTGACAACATTCACTCACTGACAACATTCACTGACTGACAACATTCACTGACAACATTCACTCACTGACAACATTCACTGACAACATTCATTCACTGACAACATTCACTGACAACATTCACTCACTGACAACATTCACTGACAACATTCACTCACTGACAACATTCACTCTCTGACAACATTCACTCACTGACAACATTCACTGACAACATTCACTCACTGACAACATTCACTGACAACATTCACTCACTGACAACATTCACTCACTGACAACATTCACTGACAACATTCACTCACTGACAACATTCACTGACAACATTCACTCACTGACAACATTCACTGACAACATTCACTGACAACATTCGCTCACTGACAACATTCACTGACAACATTCACTCTCTGACAACATTCACTCACTGACAACATTCACTGACAACATTCACTCACTGACAACATTCACTGACAACATTCACTCACTGACAACATTCACTGACAACATTCACTCACTGACAACATTCACTCACTGACAACATTCACTGACAACATTCACTCACTGACAACATTCACTGACAACATTCACTCACTGACAACATTCACTGACAACATTTACTCACTGACAACATTCACTGACAACATTCACTCACTGACAACATTCACTCTCTGACAACATTCGCTCACTGACAACATTCACTGACAACATTCACTGACAACATTCACTCACTGACAACATTCACTCTCTGACAACATTCACTCACTGACAACATTCACTGACAACATTCACTGACAACATTCACTCACTGACAACATTCACTGACAACATTCACTCTCTGACAACATTCACTCTCTGACAACATTCGCTCACTGACAACATTCACTGACAACATTCACTCACTGACAACATTTACTCACTGACAACATTCACTGACAACATTCACTCACTGACAACATTCACTCTCTGACAACATTCGCTCACTGACAACATTCACTGACAACATTCACTGACAACATTCACTCACTGACAACATTCACTGACAACATTCACTCTCTGACAACATTCACTGACAACATTCACTCACTGACAACATTCACTGACAACATTCACTCACTGACAACATTTACTCACTGACAACATTCACTGACAACATTCACTCACTGACAACATTCACTGACAACATTCACTCACTGAAACATTCACTCACTGACAACACTGACAACATTCACTGACAACATTCACTCACTGACAACATTCACTGACAACATTCACTCACTGACAACATTCACTGACAACATTCACTCACTGACAACATTCACTGACAACATTCGCTCACTGACAACATTCACTGACAACATTCACTCTCTGACAACATTCGCTCACTGACAACATTCACTGACAACATTCACTGACAACATTCACTCACTGACAACATTCACTCTCTGACAACATTCACTCACTGACAACATTCACTGACAACATTCACTCTCTGACAACATTCACTGACAACATTCACTCACTGACAACATTCACTGACAACATTCACTCACTGACAACATTCACTGACAACATTCACTCACTGACAACATTTACTCACTGACAACATTCACTGACAACATTCACTGACAACATTCACTCACTGACAACATTCACTGACAACATTCACTCACTGACAACATTCACTCACTGACAACATTCACTGACAACATTCACTCACTGACAACATTCACTGACAACATTCACTCACTGACAACATTCACTGACAACATTCACTCACTGACAACATTCACTGACAACATTCACTCACTGACAACATTCACTCTCTGACAACATTCACTCACTGACAACATTCACTGACAACATTCACTCACTGACAACATTCACTGACAACATTCACTCTCTGACAACATTCACTGACAACATTCACTCACTGACAACATTCACTGACAACATTCACTCACTGACAACATTTACTCACTGACAACATTCACTGACAACATTCACTCACTGACAACATTCACTCTCTGACAACATTCGCTCACTGACAACATTCACTGACAACATTCACTGACAACATTCACTCACTGACAACATTCACTGACAACATTCACTCACTGACAACATTCACTGACAACATTCACTCACTGACAACATTCACTGACAACATTCACTCACTGACAACATTCACTCTCTGACAACATTCACTCACTGACAACATTCACTGACAACATTCACTCACTGACAACATTCACTGACAACATTCACTCTCTGACAACATTCGCTCACTGACAACATTCACTGACAACATTCACTGACAACATTCACTCACTGACAACATTCACTGACAACATTCACTCACTGACAACATTTACTCACTGACAACATTCACTGACAACATTCACTCACTGACAACATTCACTGACAACATTCACTCACTGACAACATTCACTCACTGACAACATTCACTGACAACATTCACTCACTGACAACATTCACTGACAACATTCACTCACTGACAACATTCACTGACAACATTCGCTCACTGACAACATTCACTGACAACATTCACTCACTGACAACATTCACTCACTGACAACATTCACTGACAACATTCGCTCACTGACAACATTCACTGACAACATTCACTCTCTGACAACATTCACTCACTGACAACATTCACTGACAACATTCACTCACTGACAACATTCACTGACAACATTCACTCACTGACAACATTCACTGACAACATTCACTCACTGACAACATTCACTGACAACATTCACTCACTGACAACATTCACTGACAACATTCACTCACTGACAACATTCACTCTCTGACAACATTCACTCACTGACAACATTCACTGACAACATTCACTGACAACATTCACTCACTGACAACATTCACTGACAACATTCACTCACTGACAACATTCACTGACAACATTCACTCACTGACAACATTCACTCTCTGACAACATTCGCTCACTGACAACATTCACTGACAACATTCACTGACAACATTCACTCACTGACAACATTCACTGACAACATTCACTCACTGACAACATTTACTCACTGACAACATTCACTGACAACATTCACTCACTGACAACATTCACTGACAACATTCACTCACTGACAACATTCACTGACAACATTCACTCACTGACAACATTCACTGACAACATTCACTCACTGACAACATTCACTGACAACATTCGCTCACTGACAACATTCACTGACAACATTCACTCACTGACAACATTCACTCACTGACAACATTCACTGACAACATTCGCTCACTGACAACATTCACTGACAACATTCACTCTCTGACAACATTCACTCACTGACAACATTCACTGACAACATTCACTCACTGACAACATTCACTGACAACATTCACTCACTGACAACATTCACTGACAACATTCACTCACTGACAACATTCACTCTCTGACAACATTCACTCACTGACAACATTCACTGACAACATTCACTGACAACATTCACTCACTGACAACATTTACTCACTGACAACATTCACTGACAACATTCACTCACTGACAACATTCACTCTCTGACAACATTCGCTCACTGACAACATTCACTGACAACATTCACTGACAACATTCACTCACTGACAACATTCACTGACAACATTCACTCACTGACAACATTCACTGACAACATTCACTCACTGACAACATTTACTCACTGACAACATTCACTCACTGACAACATTTACTCACTGACAACATTCACTGACAACATTCACTCACTGACAACATTCACTGACAACATTCACTCACTGACAACATTCACTGACAACATTCACTCACTGACAACATTCACTCTCTGACAACATTCGCTCACTGACAACATTCACTGACAACATTCACTGACAACATTCACTCACTGACAACATTCACTGACAACATTCACTCACTGACAACATTTACTCACTGACAACATTCACTGACAACATTCACTCACTGACAACATTCACTGACAACATTCACTCACTGACAACATTCACTCACTGACAACATTCACTGACAACATTCACTCACTGACAACATTCACTGACAACATTCACTCACTGACAACATTCACTGACAACATTCGCTCACTGACAACATTCACTGACAACATTCACTCACTGACAACATTCACTCACTGACAACATTCACTGACAACATTCGCTCACTGACAACATTCACTGACAACATTCACTCTCTGACAACATTCACTCACTGACAACATTCACTGACAACATTCACTCACTGACAACATTCACTGACAACATTCACTCACTGACAACATTCACTGACAACATTCACTCACTGACAACATTCACTCACTGACAACATTCACTGACAACATTCACTCTCTGACAACATTCACTCACTGACAACATTCACTGACAACATTCACTGACAACATTCACTCACTGACAACATTCACTGACAACATTCATTCTCTGACAACATTCACTGACAACATTCACTCACTGACAACATTCACTGACAACATTCACTCACTGACAACATTTACTCACTGACAACATTCACTGACAACATTCACTCACTGACAACATTCACTCTCTGACAACATTCGCTCACTGACAACATTCACTGACAACATTCACTGACAACATTCACTCACTGACAACATTCACTGACAACATTCACTCTCTGACAACATTCACTGACAACATTCACTCACTGACAACATTCACTGACAACATTCACTCACTGACAACATTTACTCACTGACAACATTCACTGACAACATTCACTCACTGACAACATTCACTGACAACATTCACTCACTGACAACATTCACTCACTGACAACATTCACTGACAACATTCACTCACTGACAACATTCACTGACAACATTCACTCACTGACAACATTCACTCTCTGACAACATTCGCTCACTGACAACATTCACTGACAACATTCACTCACTGACAACATTCACTGACAACATTCACTCTCTGACAACATTCACTGACAACATTCACTCACTGACAACATTCACTGACAACATTCACTCTCTGACAACATTCACTCACTGACAACATTCACTGACAACATTCACTCACTGACAACATTCACTGACAACATTCACTCACTGACAACATTCACTCACTGACAACATTCACTGACAACATTCACTCACTGACAACATTCACTGACAACATTCACTCACTGACAACATTCACTGATAACATTCACTCACTGACAACATTCACTCTCTGACAACATTCACTCACTGACAACATTCACTGACAACATTCACTGACAACATTCACTCACTGACAACATTCACTGACAACATTCACTCTCTGACAACATTCACTGACAACATTCACTCACTGACAACATTCACTGACAACATTCACTCACTGACAACATTTACTCACTGACAACATTCCCTGACAACATTCACTCACTGACATCATTCACTCTCTGACAACATTCGCTCACTGACAACATTCACTGACAACATTCACTGACAACATTCACTCACTGACAACATTCACTGACAACATTCACTCTCTGACAACATTCACTGACAACATTCACTCACTGACAACATTCACTGACAACATTCACTCACTGACAACATTTACTCACTGACAACATTCACTGACAACATTCACTCACAGACAACATTCACTGACAACATTCACTCACTGACAACATTCACTGACAACATTCACTCACTGACAACATTCACTGACAACATTCACTCACTGACAACATTCACTGACAACATTCACTCTCTGACAACATTCACTCACTGACAACATTCACTGACAACATTCACTCACTGACAACATTCACTGACAACATTCACTCACTGACAACATTCACTGACAACATTCACTCACTGACAACATTCACTCACTGACAACATTCACTGACAACATTCACTCACTGACAACATTCACTGACAACATTCACTCACTGACAACATTCACTGACAACATTCACTCACTGACAACATTCACTGACAACATTCACTCACTGACAACATTCACTCTCTGACAACATTCACTCACTGACAACATTCACTGACAACATTCACTCACTGACAACATTCACTGACAACATTCACTCTCTGACAACATTCACTCACTGACAACATTCACTGACAACATTCACTCACTGACAACATTCACTCACTGACAACATTCACTGACAACATTCACTCACTGACAACATTCACTGACAACATTCACTCACTGACAACATTCACTGACAACATTCACTCACTGACAACATTCACTGACAACATTCACTCACTGACAACATTCACTCTCTGACAACATTCACTCACTGACAACATTCACTGACAACATTCACTCACTGACAACATTCACTGACAACATTCACTCACTGACAACATTCACTCTCTGACAACATTCGCTCACTGACAACATTCACTGACAACATTCACTCACTGACAACATTCACTGACAACATTCACTCACTGACAACATTCACTGACAACATTCACTCACTGACAACATTCACTGACAACATTCACTCTCTGACAACATTCACTCACTGACAACATTCACTGACAACATTCACTCACTGACAACATTCACTGACAACATTCACTCACTGACAACATTCACTGACAACATTCACTCACTGACAACATTCACTCACTGACAACATTCACTGACAACATTCACTCACTGACAACATTCACTGACAACATTCACTCACTGACAACATTCACTGACAACATTCACTCACTGACAACATTCACTGACAACATTCACTCACTGACAACATTCACTCTCTGACAACATTCACTCACTGACAACATTCACTGACAACATTCACTCACTGACAACATTCACTGACAACATTCACTCTCTGACAACATTCACTCACTGACAACATTCACTGACAACATTCACTCACTGACAACATTCACTCACTGACAACATTCACTGACAACATTCACTCACTGACAACATTCACTGACAACATTCACTCACTGACAACATTCACTGACAACATTCACTCACTGACAACATTCACTCTCTGACAACATTCACTCACTGACAACATTCACTGACAACATTCACTCACTGACAACATTCACTGACAACATTCACTCACTGACAACATTCACTGACAACATTCACTCACTGACAACATTCACTCTCTGACAACATTCGCTCACTGACAACATTCACTGACAACATTCACTGACAACATTCACTCACTGACAACATTCACTGACAACATTCACTCACTGACAACATTCACTGACAACATTCGCTCACTGACAACATTCACTCTCTGACAACATTCACTCACTGACAACATTCACTGACAACATTCACTCACTGACAACATTCACTGACAACATTCACTCACTGACAACATTCACTGACAACATTTACTCACTGACAACATTCACTCACTGACAACATTTACTGACAACATTCACTCACTGACAACATTCACTGACAACATTCACTCACTGACAACATTCACTGACAACATTCACTCACTGACAACATTCACTGACAACATTCACTCACTGACAACATTCACTCTCTGACAACATTCACTCACTGACAACATTTACTGACAACATTCACTCACTGACAACATTCACTGACAACATTCACTCACTGACAACATTCACTCACTGACAACATTCACTGACAACATTCACTCACTGACAACATTCACTGACAACATTCACTCACTGACAACATTCACTCACTGACAACATTCACTGACAACATTCACTCACTGACAACATTCACTGACAACATTCACTCACTGACAACATTCACTGACAACATTTACTCACTGACAACATTCACTGACAACATTCACTCACTGACAACATTCACTGACAACATTCACTCTCTGACAACATTCACTCACTGACAACATTCACTCTCTGACAACATTCACTCACTGACAACATTCACTGACAACATTCACTCTCTGACAACATACACTCACTGACATCATTCACTCTCTGACAACATTCACTCACTGACAACATTCACTCTCTGACAACATTCACTCACTGACAACATTCACTGACAACATTCACTCTCTGACAACATTCATTCACTGACAACATTAACTGACAACATTCACTCACTGACAACATTCACTCTCTGACAACATTCACTCACTGACAACATTCACTGACAACATTCACTGACAACATTCACTCACTGACAACATTCACTGACAACATTCACTCTCTGACAACATTCACTGACAACATTCACTCACTGACAACATTCACTGACAACATTCACTCACTGACAACATTCACTGACAACATTCACTCACTGACAACATTCACTGACAACATTCACTCACTGACAACATTCACTGACAACATTCGCTCACTGACAACATTCACTGACAACATTCACTCTCTGACAACATTCACTCACTGACAACATTCACTGACAACATTCACTCACTGAGAACATTCACTGACAACATTCACTCACTGACAACATTCACTCACTGACAACATTCACTGACAACATTCACTCACTGACAACATTCACTGACAACATTCACTCACTGACAACATTCACTGACAACATTCACTCACTGACAACATTCACTGACAACATTCACTCACTGACAACATTCAATCACTGACAACATTCACTCTCTGACAACATTCACTCTCTGACAGCATTCACTGACAACATTCGCTCACTGACAACATTCACTCACTGACAACATTCACTGACAACATTCCCTCACTGACAACATTCACGCACTGACAACATTCACTCTCTGACAACATTCACTCACTGACAACATTCACTGACAACATTCACTGACAACATTCACTCACTGACAACATTCACTGACAACATTCACTCACTGACAACATTCACTCACTGACAACATTCACTGACAACATTCACTCACTGACAACATTCACTGACAACATTCACTCACTGACAACATTCACTGACAACATTCGCTCACTGACAACATTCACTGACAACATTCACTCTCTGACAACATTCACTCACTGACAACATTCACTGACAACATTCACTCACTGACAACATTCACTGACAACATTCACTCACTGACAACATTCACTCACTGACAACATTCACTGACAACATTCACTCATTGACAACATTCACTGACAACATTCACTCACTGACAACATTCACTGACAACATTCACTCACTGACAACATTCACTGACAACATTCACTCACTGACAACATTCACTCTCTGACAACATTCACTCACTGACAACATTCACTGACAACATTCACTCACTGACAACATTCACTGACAACATTCACTCTCTGACAACATTCACTGACAACATTCACTCACTGACAACATTCACTGACAACATTCACTCACTGACAACATTTACTCACTGACAACATTCACTGACAACATTCACTCACTGACAACATTCACTCTCTGACAACATTCGCTCACTGACAACATTCACTGACAACATTCACTCACTGACAACATTCACTGACAACATTCACTCTCTGACAACATTCACTGACAACATTTACTCACTGACAACATTCACTCACTGACAACATTCACTCACTGACAACATTCACTGACAACATTCACTCACTGACAACATTCACTGACAACATTCACTCACTGACAACATTCACTGACAACATTCACTCACTGACAACATTCACTCACTGACAACATTCACTGACAACATTCACTCACTGACAACATTCACTGACAACATTCACTCACTGACAACATTCACTGACAACATTCGCTCACTGACAACATTTACTGACAACATTCACTCTCTGACAACATTCACTCACTGACAACATTCACTGACAACATTCACTCACTGACAACATTCACTGACAACATTCACTCACTGACAACATTCACTGACAACATTCACTCACTGACAACATTCACTCACTGACAACATTCACTGACAACATTCACTCACTGACAACATTCACTCTCTGACAACATTCACTCACTGACAACATTCACTGACAACATTCACTGACAACATTCACTCACTGACAACATTCACTGACAACATTCACTCACTGACAACATTTACTCACTGACAACATTCACTGACAACATTCACTCACTGACAACATTCACTCTCTGACAACATTCGCTCACTGACAACATTCACTGACAACATTCACTCACTGACAACATTCACTGACAACATTCACTCTCTGACAACATTCACTGACAACATTTACTCACTGACAACATTCACTCACTGACAACATTCACTCACTGACAACATTCACTGACAACATTCACTCACTGACAACATTCACTGACAACATTCACTGACAACATTCACTCACTGACAACATTCACTCACTGACAACATTCACTGACAACATTCACTCACTGACAACATTCACTGACAACATTCACTCACTGACAACATTCACTGACAACATTCGCTCACTGACAACATTTACTGACAACATTCACTCTCTGACAACATTCACTCACTGACAACATTCAATGACAACATTCACTCACTGACAACATTCACTGACAACATTCACTCACTGACAACATTCACTCACTGACAACATTCACTGACAACATTCACTCACTGACAACATTCACTGACAACATTCTCTCACTGACAACATTCACTGACAACATTCACTCACTGACAACATTCACTCTCATACAACATTCACTCACTGACAACATTCACTGACAACATTCACTGACAACATTCACTCACTGACAACATTCACTGACAACATTCACTCACTGACAACATTTACTCACTGACAACATTCACTGACAACATTCACTCACTGACAACATTCACTGACAACATTCACTCACTGACAACATTCACTCACTGACAACATTCACTGACAACATTCACTCACTGACAACATTCACTGACAACATTCACTCACTGACAACATTCACTGACAACATTCACTCACTGACAACATTCACTGACAACATTCACTCTCTGACAACATTCACTCACTGACAACATTCACTGACAACATTCACTCACTGACAACATTCACTGACAACATTCACTCACTGACAACATTCACTGACAACATTCACTCACTGACAACATTCACTGACAACATTCACTCACTGACAACATTCACTCACTGACAACATTCACTGACAACATTCACTCACTGACAACATTCACTGACAACATTCACTCACTGACAACATTCACTGACAACATTCGCTCACTGACAACATTTACTGACAACATTCACTCTCTGACAACATTCACTCACTGACAACATTCACTGACAACATTCACTCACTGACAACATTCACTGACAACATTCACTCACTGACAACATTCACTGACAACATTCACTCACTGACAACATTCACTGACAACATTCACTCACTGACAACATTCACTCACTGACAACATTCACTGACAACATTCACTCACTGACAACATTCACTGACAACATTCACTCACTGACAACATTCACTGACAACATTCACTCTCTGACAACATTCACTGACAACATTCACTCACTGACAACATTCACTGACAACATTCACTCACTGACAACATTTACTCACTGACAACATTCACTGACAACATTCACTCACTGACAACATTCGCTCACTGACAACATTCACTGACAACATTCACTCACTGACAACATTCACTGACAACATTCACTCTCTGACAACATTCACTCACTGACAACATTCACTCACTGACAACATTTACTCACTGACAACATTCACTGACAACATTCACTCACTGACAACATTCACTGACAACATTCACTCACTGACAACATTCACTGACAACATTCGCTCACAGACAACATTCACTGACAACATTCACTCTCTGACAACATTCACTCACTGACAACATTCACTGACAACATTCACTCACTGAGAACATTCACTGACAACATTCACTCACTGACAACATTCACTCACTGACAACATTCACTGACAACATTCACTCACTGACAACATTCACTGACAACATTCGCTCACTGACAACATTCACTGACAACATTCACTCACTGACAACATTCACTGACAACATTCACTCACTGACAACATTCACTCACTGACAACATTCACTGACAACATTCACTCACTGACAACATTCACTGACAACATTCACTCACTGACAACATTTACTCACTGACAACATTCACTGACAACATTCACTCACAGACAACATTCACTGACAACATTCACTCACTGACAACATTCACTCACTGACAACATTCACTGACAACATTCACTCACTGACAACATTCACTGACAACATTCACTCACTGACAACATTCACTGACAACATTCACTCTCTGACAACATTCACTCACTGACAACATTCACTGACAACATTCACTCACTGACAACATTCACTGACAACATTCACTCACTGACAACATTCACTGACAACATTCACTCACTGACAACATTCACTCACTGACAACATTCACTGACAACATTCACTCACTGACAACATTCACTGACAACATTCACTCACTGACAACATTCACTCTCTGACAACATTCACTCACTGACAACATTCACTGACAACATTCACTCACTGACAACATTCACTGACAACATTCACTCACTGACAACATTCACTCACTGACAACATTTACTCACTGACAACATTCACTGACAACATTCACTCACTGACAACATTCACTCACTGACAACATTCACTGACAACATTCACTCACTGACAACATTCACTGACAACATTCACTCTCTGACAACATTCACTCACTGACAACATTCACTGACAACATTCACTCACTGACAACATTCACTCACTGACAACATTCACTGACAACATTCACTCACTGACAACATTCACTGACAACATTCACTCACTGACAACATTCACTGACAACATTCACTCACTGACAACATTCACTGACAACATTCACTCACTGACAACATTCACTCTCTGACAACATTCACTCACTGACAACATTCACTGACAACATTCACTGACAACATTCACTCACTGACAACATTCACTGACAACATTCACTCTCTGACAACATTCACTGACAACATTCACTCACTGACAACATTCACTGACAACATTCACTCACTGACAACATTTACTCACTGACAACATTCACTGACAACATTCACTCACTGACAACATTCACTCTCTGACAACATTCGCTCACTGACAACATTCACTGACAACATTCACTGACAACATTCACTCACTGACAACATTCACTGACAACATTCACTCTCTGACAACATTCACTGACAACATTCACTCACTGACAACATTCACTCACTGACAACATTCACTGACAACATTCACTCACTGACAACATTCACTGACAACATTCACTCACTGACAACATTCACTGACAACATTCACTCACTGACAACATTCACTGACAACATTCACTCACTGACAACATTCACTGACAACATTCACTCACTGACAACATTCACTGACTGACAACATTCACTGACAACATTCACTCACTGACAACATTCACTGACAACATTCATTCACTGACAACATTCACTGACAACATTCACTCACTGACAACATTCACTGACAACATTCACTCACTGACAACATTCACTCTCTGACAACATTCACTCACTGACAACATTCACTGACAACATTCACTCACTGACAACATTCACTGACAACATTCGCTCACTGACAACATTCACTGACAACATTCACTCTCTGACAACATTCACTCACTGACAACATTCACTGACAACATTCACTCACTGACAACATTCACTGACAACATTCACTCACTGACAACATTCACTGACAACATTCACTCACTGACAACATTCACTGACAACATTCACTCACTGACAACATTCACTGACAACATTCACTCACTGACAACATTCACTGACAACATTCACTCACTGACAACATTCACTCTCTGACAACATTCGCTCACTGACAACATTCACTGACAACATTCACTGACAACATTCACTCACTGACAACATTCACTCTCTGACAACATTCACTCACTGACAACATTCACTGACAACATTCACTGACAACATTCACTCACTGACAACATTCACTGACAACATTCACTCTCTGACAACATTCACTCTCTGACAACATTCACTCACTGACAACATTCACTGACAACATTCACTCACTGACAACATTTACTCACTGACAACATTCACTGACAACATTCACTCACTGACAACATTCACTCTCTGACAACATTCGCTCACTGACAACATTCACTGACAACATTCACTGACAACATTCACTCACTGACAACATTCACTGACAACATTCACTCTCTGACAACATTCACTGACAACATTCACTCACTGACAACATTCACTGACAACATTCACTCACTGACAACATTTACTCACTGACAACATTCACTGACAACATTCACTCACTGACAACATTCACTGACAACATTCACTCACTGAAACATTCACTCACTGACAACACTGACAACATTCACTGACAACATTCACTCACTGACAACATTCACTGACAACATTCACTCACTGACAACATTCACTGACAACATTCACTCACTGACAACATTCACTGACAACATTCGCTCACTGACAACATTCACTGACAACATTCACTCTCTGACAACATTCGCTCACTGACAACATTCACTGACAACATTCACTGACAACATTCACTCACTGACAACATTCACTCTCTGACAACATTCACTCACTGACAACATTCACTGACAACATTCACTCTCTGACAACATTCACTGACAACATTCACTCACTGACAACATTCACTGACAACATTCACTCACTGACAACATTCACTGACAACATTCACTCACTGACAACATTTACTCACTGACAACATTCACTGACAACATTCACTGACAACATTCACTCACTGACAACATTCACTGACAACATTCACTCACTGACAACATTCACTCACTGACAACATTCACTGACAACATTCACTCACTGACAACATTCACTGACAACATTCACTCACTGACAACATTCACTGACAACATTCACTCACTGACAACATTCACTGACAACATTCACTCACTGACAACATTCACTCTCTGACAACATTCACTCACTGACAACATTCACTGACAACATTCACTGACAACATTCACTCACTGACAACATTCACTGACAACATTCACTCTCTGACAACATTCACTGACAACATTCACTCACTGACAACATTCACTGACAACATTCACTCACTGACAACATTTACTCACTGACAACATTCACTGACAACATTCACTCACTGACAACATTCACTCTCTGACAACATTCGCTCACTGACAACATTCACTGACAACATTCACTGACAACATTCACTCACTGACAACATTCACTGACAACATTCACTCACTGACAACATTCACTGACAACATTCACTCACTGACAACATTCACTGACAACATTCACTCACTGACAACATTCACTCTCTGACAACATTCACTCACTGACAACATTCACTGACAACATTCACTCACTGACAACATTCACTGACAACATTCACTCACTGACAACATTCACTCTCTGACAACATTCGCTCACTGACAACATTCACTGACAACATTCACTGACAACATTCACTCACTGACAACATTCACTGACAACATTCACTCACTGACAACATTTACTCACTGACAACATTCACTGACAACATTCACTCACTGACAACATTCACTGACAACATTCACTCACTGACAACATTCACTGACAACATTCACTCACTGACAACATTCACTGACAACATTCACTCACTGACAACATTCACTGACAACATTCACTCACTGACAACATTCACTCACTGACAACATTCGCTCACTGACAACATTCACTGACAACATTCACTCTCTGACAACATTCACTCACTGACAACATTCACTGACAACATTCACTCACTGACAACATTCACTGACAACATTCACTCACTGACAACATTCACTGACAACATTCACTCACTGACAACATTCACTCACTGACAACATTCACTGACAACATTCACTCACTGACAACATTCACTGACAACATTCACTCACTGACAACATTCACTGACAACATTCACTCACTGACAACATTCACTCACTGACAACATTCACTGACAACATTCACTGACAACATTCACTCACTGACAACATTCACTGACAACATTCATTCTCTGACAACATTCACTGACAACATTCACTCACTGACAACATTCACTGACAACATTCACTCACTGACAACATTTACTCACTGACAGCATTCACTGACAACATTCACTCACTGACAACATTCACTCTCTGACAACATTCGCTCACTGACAACATTCACTGACAACATTCACTGACAACATTCACTCACTGACAACATTCACTGACAACATTCACTCACTGACAACATTCACTGACAACATTCACTCACTGACAACATTTACTCACTGACAACATTCACTGACAACATTCACTCACTGACAACATTCACTGACAACATTCACTCACTGACAACATTCACTGACAACATTCACTCACTGACAACATTCACTCTCTGACAACATTCGCTCACTGACAACATTCACTGACAACATTCACTGACAACATTCACTCACTGACAACATTCACTCTCTGACAACATTCATTCACTGACAACATTCACTGACAACATTCACTCTCTGACAACATTCACTGACAACATTCACTCACTGACAACATTCACTGACAACATTCACTCACTGACAACATTCACTGACAACATTCACTCACTGACAACATTCACTGACTGACAACATTCACTGACAACATTCACTCACTGACAACATTCACTGACAACATTCATTCACTGACAACATTCACTGACAACATTCACTGACTGACAACATTCACTGACAACATTCACTCACTGACAACATTCACTGACAACATTCATTCACTGACAACATTCACTGACAACATTCACTCACTGACAACATTCACTGACAACATTCACTCACTGACAACATTCACTCACTGACAACATTCACTGACAACATTCACTCACTGACAACATTCACTGACAACATTCACTCACTGACAACATTCACTGACAACATTCGCTCACTGACAACATTCACTGACAACATTCACTCTCTGACAACATTCACTCACTGACAACATTCACTGACAACATTCACTCACTGACAACATTCACTGACAACATTCACTCACTGACAACATTCACTGACAACATTCACTCACTGACAACATTCACTCACTGACAACATTCACTGACAACATTCACTCACTGACAACATTCACTGACAACATTCACTCACTGACAACATTCACTGACAACATTTACTCACTGACAACATTCACTGACAACATTCACTCACTGACAACATTCACTCTCTGACAACATTCACTCACTGACAACATTCACTGACAACATTCACTCACTGACAACATTCACTGACAACATTCACTCTCTGACAACATTCACTGACAACATTCACTCACTGACAACATTCACTGACAACATTCACTCACTGACAACATTCACTCACTGACAACATTCACTGACAACATTCACTCACTGACAACATTCACTGACAACATTCACTCACTGACAACATTCACTGACAACATTCACTCACTGACAACATTCACTGACAACATTCACTCACTGACAACATTCACTCTCTGACAACATTCACTCACTGACAACATTCACTGACAACATTCACTCACTGACAACATTCACTGACAACATTCACTCACTGACAACATTCACTGACAACATTCACTCACTGACAACATTCACTCTCTGACAACATTCGCTCACTGACAACATTCACTGACAACATTCACTGACAACATTCACTCACTGACAACATTCACTGACAACATTCACTCACTGACAACATTCACTGACAACATTCGCTCACTGACAACATTCACTCTCTGACAACATTCACTCACTGACAACATTCACTGACAACATTCACTCACTGACAACATTCACTGACAACATTCACTCACTGACAACATTCACTGACAACATTCACTCACTGACAACATTCACTCACTGACAACATTTACTGACAACATTCACTCACTGACAACATTCACTCACTGACAACATTCACTGACAACATTCACTCACTGACAACATTCACTCTCTGACAACATTCACTCACTGACAACATTTACTGACAACATTCACTCACTGACAACATTCACTGACAACATTCACTCACTGACAACATTCACTCACTGACAACATTCACTGACAACATTCACTCACTGACAACATTCACTGACAACATTCACTCACTGACAACATTCACTCACTGACAACATTCACTGACAACATTCACTCACTGACAACATTCACTGACAACATTCACTCACTGACAACATTCACTGACAACATTTACTCACTGACAACATTCACTGACAACATTCACTCACTGACAACATTCACTCACTGACAACATTCACTGACAACATTCACTCTCTGACAACATTCACTCACTGACAACATTCACTCTCTGACAACATTCACTCACTGACAACATTCACTGACAACATTCACTCTCTGACAACATTCACTCACTGACATCATTCACTCTCTGACAACATTCACTCACTGACAACATTCACTCTCTGACAACATTCACTCACTGACAACATTCACTGACAACATTCACTCTCTGACAACATTCATTCACTGACAACATTAACTGACAACATTCACTCACTGACAACATTCACTCTCTGACAACATTCACTCACTGACAACATTCACTGACAACATTCACTGACAACATTCACTCACTGACAACATTCACTGACAACATTCACTCTCTGACAACATTCACTGACAACATTCACTCACTGACAACATTCACTGACAACATTCACTCACTGACAACATTCACTGACAAC
Source organism: Staurois parvus (assembly GCF_062004578.1). Taxonomy (NCBI): domain Eukaryota; kingdom Metazoa; phylum Chordata; class Amphibia; order Anura; family Ranidae; genus Staurois; species Staurois parvus. The sequence goes on from NW_028319990.1 coordinate 898,606, forward strand.
ATTCACTCACTGACAACATTCACTGACAACATTCGCTCACTGACAACATTCACTGACAACATTCACTCTCTGACAACATTCACTCACTGACAACATTCACTGACAACATTCACTCACTGACAACATTCACTGACAACATTCACTCACTGACAACATTCACTCACTGACAACATTCACTGACAACATTCACTCACTGACAACATTCACTGACAACATTCACTCACTGACAACATTCACTCACTGACAACATTCACTGACAACATTCACTCACTGACAACATTCACTGACAACATTCACTCACTGACAACATTCACTGACAACATTCACTCACTGACAACATTCAATCACTGACAACATTCACTCTCTGACAACATTCACTCTCTGACAGCATTCACTGACAACATTCGCTCACTGACAACATTCACTCACTGACAACATTCACTGACAACATTCCCTCACTGACAACATTCACGCACTGACAACATTCACTCTCTGACAACATTCACTCACTGACAACATTCACTGACAACATTCACTGACAACATTCACTCACTGACAACATTCACTGACAACATTCACTCACTGACAACATTCACTCACTGACAACATTCACTGACAACATTCACTCACTGACAACATTCACTGACAACATTCACTCACTGACAACATTCACTGACAACATTCGCTCACTGACAACATTCACTGACAACATTCACTCTCTGACAACATTCACTCACTGACAACATTCACTGACAACATTCACTCACTGACAACATTCACTGACAACATTCACTCACTGACAACATTCACTCACTGACAACATTCACTGACAACATTCACTCATTGACAACATTCACTGACAACATTCACTCACTGACAACATTCACTGACAACATTCACTCACTGACAACATTCACTGACAACATTCACTCACTGACAACATTCACTCTCTGACAACATTCACTCACTGACAACATTCACTGACAACATTCACTCACTGACAACTTTCACTGACAACATTCACTCTCTGACAACATTCACTGACAACATTCACTCACTGACAACATTCACTGACAACATTCACTCACTGACAACATTTACTCACTGACAACATTCACTGACAACATTCACTCACTGACAACATTCACTCTCTGACAACATTCGCTCACTGACAACATTCACTGACAACATTCACTCACTGACAACATTCACTGACAACATTCACTCTCTGACAACATTCACTGACAACATTTACTCACTGACAACATTCACTCACTGACAACATTCACTCACTGACAACATTCACTGACAACATTCACTCACTGACAACATTCACTCACTGACAACATTCACTGACAACATTCACTCACTGACAACATTCACTCACTGACAACATTCACTGACAACATTCGCTCACTGACAACATTTACTGACAACATTCACTCTCTGACAACATTCACTCACTGACAACATTCACTGACAACATTCACTCACTGACAACATTCACTGACAACATTCACTCACTGACAACATTCACTGACAACATTCACTCACTGACAACATTCACTCACTGACAACATTCACTGACAACATTCACTCACTGACAACATTCACTCTCTGACAACATTCACTCACTGACAACATTCACTGACAACATTCACTGACAACATTCACTCACTGACAACATTCACTGACAACATTCACTCACTGACAACATTTACTCACTGACAACATTCACTGACAACATTCACTCACTGACAACATTCACTCTCTGACAACATTCGCTCACTGACAACATTCACTGACAACATTCACTCACTGACAACATTCACTGACAACATTCACTCTCTGACAACATTCACTGACAACATTTACTCACTGACAACATTCACTCACTGACAACATTCACTCACTGACAACATTCACTGACAACATTCACTCACTGACAACATTCACTGACAACATTCACTCACTGACAACATTCACTGACAACATTCACTCACTGACAACATTCACTCACTGACAACATTCACTGACAACATTCACTCACTGACAACATTCACTGACAACATTCACTCACTGACAACATTCACTGACAACATTCGCTCACTGACAACATTTACTGACAACATTCACTCTCTGACAACATTCACTCACTGACAACATTCACTGACAACATTCACTCACTGACAACATTCACTGACAACATTCACTCACTGACAACATTCACTGACAACATTCACTCACTGACAACATTCACTCACTGACAACATTCACTGACAACATTCACTCACTGACAACATTCACTGACAACATTCTCTCACTGACAACATTCACTGACAACATTCACTCACTGACAACATTCACTCTCTGACAACATTCACTCACTGACAACATTCACTGACAACATTCACTGACAACATTCACTCACTGACAACATTCACTGACAACATTCACTCACTGACAACATTTACTCACTGACAACATTCACTGACAACATTCACTCACTGACAACATTCACTGACAACATTCACTCACTGACAACATTCACTCACTGACAACATTCACTGACAACATTCACTCACTGACAACATTCACTGACAACATTCACTCACTGACAACATTCACTGACAACATTCACTCACTGACAACATTCACTGACAACATTCACTCTCTGACAACATTCACTCACTGACAACATTCACTGACAACATTCACTCACTGACAACATTCACTGACAACATTCACTCACTGACAACATTCACTGACAACATTCACTCACTGACAACATTCACTGACAACATTCACTCACTGACAACATTCACTGACAACATTCACTCACTGACAACATTCACTGACAACATTCACTCACTGACAACATTCACTCACTGACAACATTCACTGACAACATTCACTCACTGACAACATTCACTGACAACATTCACTCACTGACAACATTCACTGACAACATTCACTCACTGACAACATTTACTGACAACATTCACTCTCTGACAACATTCACTCACTGACAACATTCACTGACAACATTCACTCACTGACAACATTCACTGACAACATTCACTCACTGACAACATTCACTGACAACATTCACTCACTGACAACATTCACTGACAACATTCGCTCACTGACAACATTCACTGACAACATTCACTCTCTGACAACATTCACTCACTGACAACATTCACTGACAACATTCACTCACTGACAACATTCACTCACTGACAACATTCACTGACAACATTCACTCACTGACAACATTCACTCACTGACAACATTCACTGACAACATTCACTCACTGACAACATTCACTGACAACATTCACTCACTGACAACATTCACTGACAACATTCACTCACTGACAACATTCACTCTCTGACAACATTCACTCACTGACAACATTCACTGACAACATTCACTCACTGACAACATTCACTGACAACATTCACTCTCTGACAACATTCACTGACAACATTCACTCACTGACAACATTCACTGACAACATTCACTCACTGACAACATTCACTCACTGACAACATTCACTGACAACATTCACTCACTGACAACATTCACTGACAACATTCGCTCACTGACAACATTCACTGACAACATTCACTCTCTGACAACATTCACTCACTGACAACATTCACTGACAACATTCACTCACTGACAACATTCACTCACTGACAACATTCACTGACAACATTCACTCACTGACAACATTCACTGACAACATTCACTCACTGACAACATTCACTGACAACATTCACTCACTGACAACATTCACTCTCTGACAACATTCACTCACTGACAACATTCAATGACAACTTTCACTGACAACATTCACTCTCTGACAACATTCACTGACAACATTCACTCACTGACAACATTCACTGACAACATTCACTCACTGACAACATTTACTCACTGACAACATTCACTGACAACATTCACTCACTGACAACATTCGCTCACTGACAACATTCACTGACAACATTCACTCACTGACAACATTCACTGACAACATTCACTCTCTGACAACATTCACTCACTGACAACATTCACTCACTGACAACATTTACTCACTGACAACATTCACTGACAACATTCACTCACTGACAACATTCACTGACAACATTCACTCACTGACAACATTCACTCACTGACAACATTCACTGACAACATTCACTCACTGACAACATTCACTGACAACATTCACTCACTGACAACATTCACTGACAACATTCGCTCACTGACAACATTCACTGACAACATTCACTCTCTGACAACATTCACTCACTGACAACATTCACTGACAACATTCACTCACTGAGAACATTCACTGACAACATTCACTCACTGACAACATTCACTGACAACATTCACTCACTGACAACATTCACTGACAACATTCGCACACTGACAACATTCACTGACAACATTCACTCACTGACAACATTCACTGACAACATTCACTCACTGACAACATTCACTGACAACATTCACTCACTGACAACATTCACTGACAACATTCACTCTCTGACAACATTCACTGACTGACAACATTCACTGACAACATTCACTCACTGACAACATTCACTGACAACATTCACTCACTGACAACATTCACTCACTGACAACATTCACTGACAACATTCACTCACTGACAACATTCACTGACAACATTCACTCACTGACAACATTCACTGACAACATTCACTCACTGACAACATTCACTGACAACATTCACTCACTGACAACATTCACTCTCTGACAACATTCGCTCACTGACAACATTCACTGACAACATTCACTGACAACATTCACTCACTGACAACATTCACTGACAACATTCACTCTCTGACAACATTCACTGACAACATTCACTCACTGACAACATTCACTGACAACATTCACTCACTGACAACATTTACTCACTGACAACATTCACTGACAACATTCACTCACTGACAACATTCACTGACAACATTCACTCACTGAAACATTCACTCACTGACAACACTGACAACATTCACTGACAACATTCACTCACTGACAACATTCACTGACAACATTCACTCACTGACAACATTCACTGACAACATTCACTCACTGACAACATTCACTGACAACATTCGCTCACTGACAACATTCACTGACAACATTCACTCTCTGACAACATTCGCTCACTGACAACATTCACTGACAACATTCACTGACAACATTCACTCACTGACAACATTCACTCTCTGACAACATTCACTCACTGACAACATTCACTGACAACATTCACTCTCTGACAACATTCACTGACAACATTCACTCACTGACAACATTCACTGACAACATTCACTCACTGACAACATTCACTGACAACATTCACTCACTGACAACATTTACTCACTGACAACATTCACTCACTGACAACATTCACTGACAACATTCACTCACTGACAACATTCACTGACAACATTCACTCACTGACAACATTCACTCACTGACAACATTCACTGACAACATTCACTCACTGACAACATTCACTGACAACATTCACTCACTGACAACATTCACTGACAACATTCACTCACTGACAACATTCACTCTCTGACAACATTCACTCACTGACAACATTCACTGACAACATTCACTGACAACATTCACTCACTGACAACATTCACTGACAACATTCACTCTCTGACAACATTCACTGACAACATTCACTCACTGACAACATTCACTGACAACATTCACTCACTAACAACATTTACTCACTGACAACATTCACTGACAACATTCACTCACTGACAACATTCACTCTCTGACAACATTCGCTCACTGACAACATTCACTGACAACATTCACTCACTGACAACATTCACTGACAACATTCACTCTCTGACAACATTCACTGACAACATTCACTCACTGACAACATTCACTGACAACATTCACTCACTGACAACATTTACTCACTGACAACATTCACTGACAACATTCACTCACAGACAACATTCACTGACAACATTCACTCACTGACAACATTCACTCACTGACAACATTCACTGACAACATTCACTCACTGACAACATTCACTGACAACATTCACTCACTGACAACATTCACTGACAACATTCACTCTCTGACAACATTCACTCACTGACAACATTCACTGACAACATTCACTCACTGACAACATTCACTGACAACATTCACTCACTGACAACATTCACTGACAACATTCACTCACTGACAACATTCACTCACTGACAACATTCACTGACAACATTCACTCACTGACAACATTCACTGACAACATTCACTCACTGACAACATTCACTCTCTGACAACATTCACTCACTGACAACATTCACTGACAACATTCACTCACTGACAACATTCACTGACAACATTCACTCACTGACAACATTCACTCACTGACAACATTTACTCACTGACAACATTCACTGACAACATTCACTCACTGACAACATTCACTCACTGACAACATTCACTGACAACATTCACTCACTGACAACATTCACTGACAACATTCACTCTCTGACAACATTCACTCACTGACAACATTCACTGACAACATTCACTCACTGACAACATTCACTCACTGACAACATTCACTGACAACATTCACTCACTGACAACATTCACTGACAACATTCACTCACTGACAACATTCACTGACAACATTCACTCACTGACAACATTCACTGACAACATTCACTCACTGACAACATTCACTCTCTGACAACATTCACTCACTGACAACATTCACTGACAACATTCACTGACAACATTCACTCACTGACAACATTCACTGACAACATTCACTCTCTGACAACATTCACTGACAACATTCACTCACTGACAACATTCACTGACAACATTCACTCACTGACAACATTTACTCACTGACAACATTCACTGACAACATTCACTCACTGACAACATTCACTCTCTGACAACATTCGCTCACTGACAACATTCACTGACAACATTCACTGACAACATTCACTCACTGACAACATTCACTGACAACATTCACTCTCTGACAACATTCACTGACAACATTCACTCACTGACAACATTCACTCACTGACAACATTCACTGACAACATTCACTCACTGACAACATTCACTGACAACATTCACTCACTGACAACATTCACTGACAACATTCACTCACTGACAACATTCACTGACAACATTCACTCACTGACAACATTCACTGACAACATTCACTCACTGACAACATTCACTGACTGACAACATTCACTGACAACATTCACTGACTGACAACATTCACTGACAACATTCATTCACTGACAACATTCACTGACAACATTCACTCACTGACAACATTCACTGACAACATTCACTCACTGACAACATTCACTCTCTGACAACATTCACTCACTGACAACATTCACTGACAACATTCACTCTCTGACAACATTCACTCACTGACATCATTCACTCTCTGACAACATTCACTCACTGACAACATTCACTCTCTGACAACATTCACTCACTGACAACATTCACTGACAACATTCACTCTCTGACAACATTCATTCACTGACAACATTAACTGACAACATTCACTCACTGACAACATTCACTCTCTGACAACATTCACTCACTGACAACATTCACTGACAACATTCACTGACAACATTCACTCACTGACAACATTCACTGACAACATTCACTCTCTGACAACATTCACTGACAACATTCACTCACTGACAACATTCACTGACAACATTCACTCACTGACAACATTCACTGACAACATTCACTCACTGACAACATTCACTGACAACATTCGCTCACTGACAACATTCACTGACAACATTCACTCTCTGACAACATTCACTCACTGACAACATTCACTGACAACATTCACTCACTGACAACATTCACTGACAACATTCACTCACTGACAACATTCACTCACTGACAACATTCACTGACAACATTCACTCACTGACAACATTCACTGACAACATTCACTCACTGACAACATTCACTCACTGACAACATTCACTGACAACATTCACTCACTGACAACATTCACTGACAACATTCACTCACTGACAACATTCACTGACAACATTCACTCACTGACAACATTCAATCACTGACAACATTCACTCTCTGACAACATTCACTCTCTGACAGCATTCACTGACAACATTCGCTCACTGACAACATTCACTCACTGACAACATTCACTGACAACATTCCCTCACTGACAACATTCACGCACTGACAACATTCACTCTCTGACAACATTCACTCACTGACAACATTCACTGACAACATTCACTGACAACATTCACTCACTGACAACATTCACTGACAACATTCACTCACTGACAACATTCACTCACTGACAACATTCACTGACAACATTCACTCACTGACAACATTCACTGACAACATTCACTCACTGACAACATTCACTGACAACATTCGCTCACTGACAACATTCACTGACAACATTCACTCTCTGACAACATTCACTCACTGACAACATTCACTGACAACATTCACTCACTGACAACATTCACTGACAACATTCACTCACTGACAACATTCACTCACTGACAACATTCACTGACAACATTCACTCATTGACAACATTCACTGACAACATTCACTCACTGACAACATTCACTGACAACATTCACTCACTGACAACATTCACTGACAACATTCACTCACTGACAACATTCACTCTCTGACAACATTCACTCACTGACAACATTCACTGACAACATTCACTCACTGACAACTTTCACTGACAACATTCACTCTCTGACAACATTCACTGACAACATTCACTCACTGACAACATTCACTGACAACATTCACTCACTGACAACATTTACTCACTGACAACATTCACTGACAACATTCACTCACTGACAACATTCACTCTCTGACAACATTCGCTCACTGACAACATTCACTGACAACATTCACTCACTGACAACATTCACTGACAACATTCACTCTCTGACAACATTCACTGACAACATTTACTCACTGACAACATTCACTCACTGACAACATTCACTCACTGACAACATTCACTGACAACATTCACTCACTGACAACATTCACTCACTGACAACATTCACTGACAACATTCACTCACTGACAACATTCACTCACTGACAACATTCACTGACAACATTCGCTCACTGACAACATTTACTGACAACATTCACTCTCTGACAACATTCACTCACTGACAACATTCACTGACAACATTCACTCACTGACAACATTCACTGACAACATTCACTCACTGACAACATTCACTGACAACATTCACTCACTGACAACATTCACTCACTGACAACATTCACTGACAACATTCACTCACTGACAACATTCACTCTCTGACAACATTCACTCACTGACAACATTCACTGACAACATTCACTGACAACATTCACTCACTGACAACATTCACTGACAACATTCACTCACTGACAACATTTACTCACTGACAACATTCACTGACAACATTCACTCACTGACAACATTCACTCTCTGACAACATTCGCTCACTGACAACATTCACTGACAACATTCACTCACTGACAACATTCACTGACAACATTCACTCTCTGACAACATTCACTGACAACATTTACTCACTGACAACATTCACTCACTGACAACATTCACTCACTGACAACATTCACTGACAACATTCACTCACTGACAACATTCACTGACAACATTCACTCACTGACAACATTCACTGACAACATTCACTCACTGACAACATTCACTCACTGACAACATTCACTGACAACATTCACTCACTGACAACATTCACTGACAACATTCACTCACTGACAACATTCACTGACAACATTCGCTCACTGACAACATTTACTGACAACATTCACTCTCTGACAACATTCACTCACTGACAACATTCACTGACAACATTCACTCACTGACAACATTCACTGACAACATTCACTCACTGACAACATTCACTGACAACATTCACTCACTGACAACATTCACTCACTGACAACATTCACTGACAACATTCACTCACTGACAACATTCACTGACAACATTCTCTCACTGACAACATTCACTGACAACATTCACTCACTGACAACATTCACTCTCTGACAACATTCACTCACTGACAACATTCACTGACAACATTCACTGACAACATTCACTCACTGACAACATTCACTGACAACATTCACTCACTGACAACATTTACTCACTGACAACATTCACTGACAACATTCACTCACTGACAACATTCACTGACAACATTCACTCACTGACAACATTCACTCACTGACAACATTCACTGACAACATTCACTCACTGACAACATTCACTGACAACATTCACTCACTGACAACATTCACTGACAACATTCACTCACTGACAACATTCACTGACAACATTCACTCTCTGACAACATTCACTCACTGACAACATTCACTGACAACATTCACTCACTGACAACATTCACTGACAACATTCACTCACTGACAACATTCACTGACAACATTCACTCACTGACAACATTCACTGACAACATTCACTCACTGACAACATTCACTGACAACATTCACTCACTGACAACATTCACTGACAACATTCACTCACTGACAACATTCACTCACTGACAACATTCACTGACAACATTCACTCACTGACAACATTCACTGACAACATTCACTCACTGACAACATTCACTGACAACATTCACTCACTGACAACATTTACTGACAACATTCACTCTCTGACAACATTCACTCACTGACAACATTCACTGACAACATTCACTCACTGACAACATTCACTGACAACATTCACTCACTGACAACATTCACTGACAACATTCACTCACTGACAACATTCACTGACAACATTCGCTCACTGACAACATTCACTGACAACATTCACTCTCTGACAACATTCACTCACTGACAACATTCACTGACAACATTCACTCACTGACAACATTCACTCACTGACAACATTCACTGACAACATTCACTCACTGACAACATTCACTCACTGACAACATTCACTGACAACATTCACTCACTGACAACATTCACTGACAACATTCACTCACTGACAACATTCACTGACAACATTCACTCACTGACAACATTCACTCTCTGACAACATTCACTCACTGACAACATTCACTGACAACATTCACTCACTGACAACATTCACTGACAACATTCACTCTCTGACAACATTCACTGACAACATTCACTCACTGACAACATTCACTGACAACATTCACTCACTGACAACATTCACTCACTGACAACATTCACTGACAACATTCACTCACTGACAACATTCACTGACAACATTCGCTCACTGACAACATTCACTGACAACATTCACTCTCTGACAACATTCACTCACTGACAACATTCACTGACAACATTCACTCACTGACAACATTCACTCACTGACAACATTCACTGACAACATTCACTCACTGACAACATTCACTGACAACATTCACTCACTGACAACATTCACTGACAACATTCACTCACTGACAACATTCACTCTCTGACAACATTCACTCACTGACAACATTCAATGACAACTTTCACTGACAACATTCACTCTCTGACAACATTCACTGACAACATTCACTCACTGACAACATTCACTGACAACATTCACTCACTGACAACATTTACTCACTGACAACATTCACTGACAACATTCACTCACTGACAACATTCGCTCACTGACAACATTCACTGACAACATTCACTCACTGACAACATTCACTGACAACATTCACTCTCTGACAACATTCACTCACTGACAACATTCACTCACTGACAACATTTACTCACTGACAACATTCACTGACAACATTCACTCACTGACAACATTCACTGACAACATTCACTCACTGACAACATTCACTCACTGACAACATTCACTGACAACATTCACTCACTGACAACATTCACTGACAACATTCACTCACTGACAACATTCACTGACAACATTCGCTCACTGACAACATTCACTGACAACATTCACTCTCTGACAACATTCACTCACTGACAACATTCACTGACAACATTCACTCACTGAGAACATTCACTGACAACATTCACTCACTGACAACATTCACTGACAACATTCACTCACTGACAACATTCACTGACAACATTCGCACACTGACAACATTCACTGACAACATTCACTCACTGACAACATTCACTGACAACATTCACTCACTGACAACATTCACTGACAACATTCACTCACTGACAACATTCACTGACAACATTCACTCTCTGACAACATTCACTGACTGACAACATTCACTGACAACATTCACTCACTGACAACATTCACTGACAACATTCACTCACTGACAACATTCACTCACTGACAACATTCACTGACAACATTCACTCACTGACAACATTCACTGACAACATTCACTCACTGACAACATTCACTGACAACATTCACTCACTGACAACATTCACTGACAACATTCACTCACTGACAACATTCACTCTCTGACAACATTCGCTCACTGACAACATTCACTGACAACATTCACTGACAACATTCACTCACTGACAACATTCACTGACAACATTCACTCTCTGACAACATTCACTGACAACATTCACTCACTGACAACATTCACTGACAACATTCACTCACTGACAACATTTACTCACTGACAACATTCACTGACAACATTCACTCACTGACAACATTCACTGACAACATTCACTCACTGAAACATTCACTCACTGACAACACTGACAACATTCACTGACAACATTCACTCACTGACAACATTCACTGACAACATTCACTCACTGACAACATTCACTGACAACATTCACTCACTGACAACATTCACTGACAACATTCGCTCACTGACAACATTCACTGACAACATTCACTCTCTGACAACATTCGCTCACTGACAACATTCACTGACAACATTCACTGACAACATTCACTCACTGACAACATTCACTCTCTGACAACATTCACTCACTGACAACATTCACTGACAACATTCACTCTCTGACAACATTCACTGACAACATTCACTCACTGACAACATTCACTGACAACATTCACTCACTGACAACATTCACTGACAACATTCACTCACTGACAACATTTACTCACTGACAACATTCACTCACTGACAACATTCACTGACAACATTCACTCACTGACAACATTCACTGACAACATTCACTCACTGACAACATTCACTCACTGACAACATTCACTGACAACATTCACTCACTGACAACATTCACTGACAACATTCACTCACTGACAACATTCACTGACAACATTCACTCACTGACAACATTCACTCTCTGACAACATTCACTCACTGACAACATTCACTGACAACATTCACTGACAACATTCACTCACTGACAACATTCACTGACAACATTCACTCTCTGACAACATTCACTGACAACATTCACTCACTGACAACATTCACTGACAACATTCACTCACTAACAACATTTACTCACTGACAACATTCACTGACAACATTCACTCACTGACAACATTCACTCTCTGACAACATTCGCTCACTGACAACATTCACTGACAACATTCACTGACAACATTCACTCACTGACAACATTCACTGACAACATTCACTCTCTGACAACATTCACTGACAACATTCACTCACTGACAACATTCACTGACAACATTCACTCACTGACAACATTTACTCACTGACAACATTCACTGACAACATTCACTCACAGACAACATTCACTGACAACATTCACTCACTGACAACATTCACTCACTGACAACATTCACTGACAACATTCACTCACTGACAACATTCACTGACAACATTCACTCACTGACAACATTCACTGACAACATTCACTCTCTGACAACATTCACTCACTGACAACATTCACTGACAACATTCACTCACTGACAACATTCACTGACAACATTCACTCACTGACAACATTCACTGACAACATTCACTCACTGACAACATTCACTCACTGACAACATTCACTGACAACATTCACTCACTGACAACATTCACTGACAACATTCACTCACTGACAACATTCACTCTCTGACAACATTCACTCACTGACAACATTCACTGACAACATTCACTCACTGACAACATTCACTGACAACATTCACTCACTGACAACATTCACTCACTGACAACATTTACTCACTGACAACATTCACTGACAACATTCACTCACTGACAACATTCACTCACTGACAACATTCACTGACAACATTCACTCACTGACAACATTCACTGACAACATTCACTCTCTGACAACATTCACTCACTGACAACATTCACTGACAACATTCACTCACTGACAACATTCACTCACTGACAACATTCACTGACAACATTCACTCACTGACAACATTCACTGACAACATTCACTCACTGACAACATTCACTGACAACATTCACTCACTGACAACATTCACTGACAACATTCACTCACTGACAACATTCACTCTCTGACAACATTCACTCACTGACAACATTCACTGACAACATTCACTGACAACATTCACTCACTGACAACATTCACTGACAACATTCACTCTCTGACAACATTCACTGACAACATTCACTCACTGACAACATTCACTGACAACATTCACTCACTGACAACATTTACTCACTGACAACATTCACTGACAACATTCACTCACTGACAACATTCACTCTCTGACAACATTCGCTCACTGACAACATTCACTGACAACATTCACTGACAACATTCACTCACTGACAACATTCACTGACAACATTCACTCTCTGACAACATTCACTGACAACATTCACTCACTGACAACATTCACTCACTGACAACATTCACTGACAACATTCACTCACTGACAACATTCACTGACAACATTCACTCACTGACAACATTCACTGACAACATTCACTCACTGACAACATTCACTGACAACATTCACTCACTGACAACATTCACTGACAACATTCACTCACTGACAACATTCACTGACTGACAACATTCACTGACAACATTCACTGACTGACAACATTCACTGACAACATTCATTCACTGACAACATTCACTGACAACATTCACTCACTGACAACATTCACTGACAACATTCACTCACTGACAACATTCACTCTCTGACAACATTCACTCACTGACAACATTCACTGACAACATTCACTCACTGACAACATTCACTGACAACATTCACTCACTGACAACATTCACTCACTGACAACATTCACTGACAACATTCACTCACTGACAACATTCACTGACAACATTCACTCACTGACAACATTCACTGACAACATTCACTGACAACATTCGCTCACTGACAACATTCACTGACAACATTCACTCTCTGACAACATTCACTCACTGACAACATTCACTGACAACATTCACTCACTGACAACATTCACTGACAACATTCACTCACTGACAACATTCACTGACAACATTCACTCACTGACAACATTCACTGACAACATTCACTCACTGACAACATTCACTGACAACATTCACTCACTGACAACATTCACTCTCTGACAACATTCGCTCACTGACAACATTCACTGACAACATTCACTGACAACATTCACTCACTGACAACATTCACTCTCTGACAACATTCACTCACTGACAACATTCACTGACAACATTCACTGACAACATTCACTCACTGACAACATTCACTGACAACATTCACTCTCTGACAACATTCACTCTCTGACAACATTCACTCACTGACAACATTCACTGACAACATTCACTCACTGACAACATTTACTCACTGACAACATTCACTCACTGACAACATTCACTCTCTGACAACATTCGCTCACTGACAACATTCACTGACAACATTCACTGACAACATTCACTCACTGACAACATTCACTGACAACATTCACTCTCTGACAACATTCACTGACAACATTCACTCACTGACAACATTCACTGACAACATTCACTCACTGACAACATTTACTCACTGACAACATTCACTGACAACATTCACTCACTGACAACATTCACTGACAACATTCACTCACTGAAACATTCACTCACTGACAACACTGACAACATTCACTGACAACATTCACTCACTGACAACATTCACTGACAAAATTCACTCACTGACAACATTCACTGACAACATTCACTCACTGACAACATTCACTGACAACATTCGCTCACTGACAACATTCACTGACAACATTCACTCTCTGACAACATTCGCTCACTGACAACATTCACTGACAACATTCACTGACAACATTCACTCACTGACAACATTCACTCTCTGACAACATTCACTCACTGACAACATTCACTGACAACATTCACTCTCTGACAACATTCACTGACAACATTCACTCACTGACAACATTCACTGACAACATTCACTCACTGACAACATTCACTGACAACATTCACTCACTGACAACATTTACTCACTGACAACATTCACTGACAACATTCACTGACAACATTCACTCACTGACAACATTCACTGACAACATTCACTCACTGACAACATTCACTCACTGACAACATTCACTGACAACATTCACTCACTGACAACATTCACTGACAACATTCACTCACTGACAACATTCACTGACAACATTCACTCACTGACAACATTCACTCTCTGACAACATTCACTCACTGACAACATTCACTGACAACATTCACTGACAACATTCACTCACTGACAACATTCACTGACAACATTCACTCTCTGACAACATTCACTGACAACATTCACTCACTGACAACATTCACTGACAACATTCACTCACTGACAACATTTACTCACTGACAACATTCACTGACAACATTCACTCACTGACAACATTCACTCTCTGACAACATTCGCTCACTGACAACATTCACTGACAACATTCACTGACAACATTCACTCACTGACAACATTCACTGACAACATTCACTCACTGACAACATTCACTGACAACATTCACTCACTGACAACATTCACTGACAACATTCACTCACTGACAACATTCACTGACAACATTCACTCACTGACAACATTCACTCTCTTACAACATTCACTCACTGACAACATTCACTGACAACATTCACTCACTGACAACATTCACTGACAACATTCACTCACTGACAACATTCACTCTCTGACAACATTCGCTCACTGACAACATTCACTGACAACATTCACTGACAACATTCACTCACTGACAACATTCACTGACAACATTCACTCACTGACAACATTTACTCACTGACAACATTCACTGACAACATTCACTCACTGACAACATTCACTGACAACATTCACTCACTGACAACATTCACTCACTGACAACATTCACTGACAACATTCACTCACTGACAACATTCACTGACAACATTCACTCACTGACAACATTCACTGACAACATTCACTCACTGACAACATTCACTCACTGACAACATTCGCTCACTGACAACATTCACTGACAACATTCACTCTCTGACAACATTCACTCACTGACAACATTCACTGACAACATTCACTCACTGACAACATTCACTGACAACATTCACTCACTGACAACATTCACTCACTGACAACATTCACTGACAACATTCACTGACAACATTCACTCACTGACAACATTCACTGACAACATTCATTCTCTGACAACATTCACTGACAACATTCACTCACTGACAACATTCACTGACAACATTCACTCACTGACAACATTTACTCACTGACAACATTCACTGACAACATTCACTCACTGACAACATTCACTCTCTGACAACATTCGCTCACTGACAACATTCACTGACAACATTCACTGACAACATTCACTCACTGACAACATTCACTGACAACATTCACTCACTGACAACATTCACTGACAACATTCACTCACTGACAACATTTACTCACTGACAACATTCACTGACAACATTCACTCACTGACAACATTCACTGACAACATTCACTCACTGACAACATTCACTGACAACATTCACTCACTGACAACATTCACTCTCTGACAACATTCGCTCACTGACAACATTCACTGACAACATTCACTGACAACATTCACTCACTGACAACATTCACTCTCTGACAACATTCACTCACTGACAACATTCACTGACAACATTCACTCTCTGACAACATTCACTGACAACATTCACTCACTGACAACATTCACTGACAACATTCACTCACTGACAACATTCACTTACAACATTCACTCACTGACAACATTCACTGACTGACAACATTCACTGACAACATTCACTCACTGACAACATTCACTGACAACATTCATTCACTGACAACATTCACTGACAACATTCACTCACTGACAACATTCACTGACAACATTCACTCACTGACAACATTCACTCTCTGACAACATTCACTCACTGACAACATTCACTGACAACATTCACTCACTGACAACATTCACTGACAACATTCACTCACTGACAACATTCACTCACTGACAACATTCACTGACAACATTCACTCACTGACAACATTCACTGACAACATTCACTCACTGACAACATTCACTGACAACATTCACTGACAACATTCGCTCACTGACAACATTCACTGACAACATTCACTCTCTGACAACATTCACTCACTGACAACATTCACTGACAACATTCACTCACTGACAACATTCACTGACAACATTCACTCACTGACAACATTCACTGACAACATTCACTCACTGACAACATTCACTCACTGACAACATTCACTGACAACATTCACTCACTGACAACATTCACTGACAACATTCACTCACTGACAACATTCACTGACAACATTTACTCACTGACAACATTCACTGACAACATTCACTCACTGACAACATTCACTCTCTGACAACATTCACTCACTGACAACATTCACTGACAACATTCACTCACTGACAACATTCACTGACAACATTCACTCTCTGACAACATTCACTCACTGACAACATTCACTGACAACATTCACTCACTGACAACATTCACTGACAACATTCACTCACTGACAACATTCACTCACTGACAACATTCACTGACAACATTCACTCACTGACAACATTCACTGACAACATTCACTCACTGACAACATTCACTGACAACATTCACTCACTGACAACATTCACTGACAACATTCACTCACTGACAACATTCACTCTCTGACAACATTCACTCACTGACAACATTCACTGACAACATTCACTCACTGACAACATTCACTGACAACATTCACTCACTGACAACATTCACTGACAACATTCACTCACTGACAACATTCACTCTCTGACAACATTCGCTCACTGACAACATTCACTGACAACATTCACTGACAACATTCACTCACTGACAACATTCACTGACAACATTCACTCACTGACAACATTCACTGACAACATTCGCTCACTGACAACATTCACTCTCTGACAACATTCACTCACTGACAACATTCACTGACAACATTCACTCACTGACAACATTCACTGACAACATTCACTCACTGACAACATTCACTGACAACATTCACTCACTGACAACATTCACTCACTGACAACATTTACTGACAACATTCACTCACTGACAACATTCACTCACTGACAACATTCACTGACAACATTCACTCACTGACAACATTCACTGACAACATTCACTCACTGACAACATTCACTCTCTGACAACATTCACTCACTGACAACATTTACTGACAACATTCACTCACTGACAACATTCACTGACAACATTCACTCACTGACAACATTCACTCACTGACAACATTCACTGACAACATTCACTCACTGACAACATTCACTGACAACATTCACTCACTGACAACATTCACTCACTGACAACATTCACTGACAACATTCACTCACTGACAACATTCACTGACAACATTCACTCACTGACAACATTCACTGACAACATTTACTCACTGACAACATTCACTGACAACATTCACTCACTGACAACATTCACTCACTGACAACATTCACTGACAACATTCACTCTCTGACAACATTCACTCACTGACAACATTCACTCTCTGACAACATTCACTCACTGACAACATTCACTGACAACATTCACTCTCTGACAACATTCACTCACTGACATCATTCACTCTCTGACAACATTCACTCACTGACAACATTCACTCTCTGACAACATTCACTCACTGACAACATTTACTCACTGACAACATTCACTGACAACATTCACTCACTGACAACATTCACTCTCTGACAACATTCGCTCACTGACAACATTCACTGACAACATTCACTGACAACATTCACTCACTGACAACATTCACTGACAACATTCACTCTCTGACAACATTCACTGACAACATTCACTCACTGACAACATTCACTCACTGACAACATTCACTGACAACATTCACTCACTGACAACATTCACTGACAACATTCACTCACTGACAACATTCACTGACAACATTCACTCACTGACAACATTCACTGACAACATTCACTCACTGACAACATTCACTGACAACATTCACTCACTGACAACATTCACTGACTGACAACATTCACTGACAACATTCACTGACTGACAACATTCACTGACAACATTCATTCACTGACAACATTCACTGACAACATTCACTCACTGACAACATTCACTGACAACATTCACTCACTGACAACATTCACTCTCTGACAACATTCACTCACTGACAACATTCACTGACAACATTCACTCTCTGACAACATTCACTCACTGACATCATTCACTCTCTGACAACATTCACTCACTGACAACATTCACTCTCTGACAACATTCACTCACTGACAACATTCACTGACAACATTCACTCTCTGACAACATTCATTCACTGACAACATTAACTGACAACATTCACTCACTGACAACATTCACTCTCTGACAACATTCACTCACTGACAACATTCACTGACAACATTCACTGACAACATTCACTCACTGACAACATTCACTGACAACATTCACTCTCTGACAACATTCACTGACAACATTCACTCACTGACAACATTCACTGACAACATTCACTCACTGACAACATTCACTGACAACATTCACTCACTGACAACATTCACTGACAACATTCGCTCACTGACAACATTCACTGACAACATTCACTCTCTGACAACATTCACTCACTGACAACATTCACTGACAACATTCACTCACTGACAACATTCACTGACAACATTCACTCACTGACAACATTCACTCACTGACAACATTCACTGACAACATTCACTCACTGACAACATTCACTGACAACATTCACTCACTGACAACATTCACTCACTGACAACATTCACTGACAACATTCACTCACTGACAACATTCACTGACAACATTCACTCACTGACAACATTCACTGACAACATTCACTCACTGACAACATTCAATCACTGACAACATTCACTCTCTGACAACATTCACTCTCTGACAGCATTCACTGACAACATTCGCTCACTGACAACATTCACTCACTGACAACATTCACTGACAACATTCCCTCACTGACAACATTCACGCACTGACAACATTCACTCTCTGACAACATTCACTCACTGACAACATTCACTGACAACATTCACTGACAACATTCACTCACTGACAACATTCACTGACAACATTCACTCACTGACAACATTCACTCACTGACAACATTCACTGACAACATTCACTCACTGACAACATTCACTGACAACATTCACTCACTGACAACATTCACTGACAACATTCGCTCACTGACAACATTCACTGACAACATTCACTCTCTGACAACATTCACTCACTGACAACATTCACTGACAACATTCACTCACTGACAACATTCACTGACAACATTCACTCACTGACAACATTCACTCACTGACAACATTCACTGACAACATTCACTCATTGACAACATTCACTGACAACATTCACTCACTGACAACATTCACTGACAACATTCACTCACTGACAACATTCACTGACAACATTCACTCACTGACAACATTCACTCTCTGACAACATTCACTCACTGACAACATTCACTGACAACATTCACTCACTGACAACTTTCACTGACAACATTCACTCTCTGACAACATTCACTGACAACATTCACTCACTGACAACATTCACTGACAACATTCACTCACTGACAACATTTACTCACTGACAACATTCACTGACAACATTCACTCACTGACAACATTCACTCTCTGACAACATTCGCTCACTGACAACATTCACTGACAACATTCACTCACTGACAACATTCACTGACAACATTCACTCTCTGACAACATTCACTGACAACATTTACTCACTGACAACATTCACTCACTGACAACATTCACTCACTGACAACATTCACTGACAACATTCACTCACTGACAACATTCACTCACTGACAACATTCACTGACAACATTCACTCACTGACAACATTCACTCACTGACAACATTCACTGACAACATTCGCTCACTGACAACATTTACTGACAACATTCACTCTCTGACAACATTCACTCACTGACAACATTCACTGACAACATTCACTCACTGACAACATTCACTGACAACATTCACTCACTGACAACATTCACTGACAACATTCACTCACTGACAACATTCACTCACTGACAACATTCACTGACAACATTCACTCACTGACAACATTCACTCTCTGACAACATTCACTCACTGACAACATTCACTGACAACATTCACTGACAACATTCACTCACTGACAACATTCACTGACAACATTCACTCACTGACAACATTTACTCACTGACAACATTCACTGACAACATTCACTCACTGACAACATTCACTCTCTGACAACATTCGCTCACTGACAACATTCACTGACAACATTCACTCACTGACAACATTCACTGACAACATTCACTCTCTGACAACATTCACTGACAACATTTACTCACTGACAACATTCACTCACTGACAACATTCACTCACTGACAACATTCACTGACAACATTCACTCACTGACAACATTCACTGACAACATTCACTCACTGACAACATTCACTGACAACATTCACTCACTGACAACATTCACTCACTGACAACATTCACTGACAACATTCACTCACTGACAACATTCACTGACAACATTCACTCACTGACAACATTCACTGACAACATTCGCTCACTGACAACATTTACTGACAACATTCACTCTCTGACAACATTCACTCACTGACAACATTCACTGACAACATTCACTCACTGACAACATTCACTGACAACATTCACTCACTGACAACATTCACTGACAACATTCACTCACTGACAACATTCACTCACTGACAACATTCACTGACAACATTCACTCACTGACAACATTCACTGACAACATTCTCTCACTGACAACATTCACTGACAACATTCACTCACTGACAACATTCACTCTCTGACAACATTCACTCACTGACAACATTCACTGACAACATTCACTGACAACATTCACTCACTGACAACATTCACTGACAACATTCACTCACTGACAACATTTACTCACTGACAACATTCACTGACAACATTCACTCACTGACAACATTCACTGACAACATTCACTCACTGACAACATTCACTCACTGACAACATTCACTGACAACATTCACTCACTGACAACATTCACTGACAACATTCACTCACTGACAACATTCACTGACAACATTCACTCACTGACAACATTCACTGACAACATTCACTCTCTGACAACATTCACTCACTGACAACATTCACTGACAACATTCACTCACTGACAACATTCACTGACAACATTCACTCACTGACAACATTCACTGACAACATTCACTCACTGACAACATTCACTGACAACATTCACTCACTGACAACATTCACTGACAACATTCACTCACTGACAACATTCACTCACTGACAACATTCACTGACAACATTCACTCACTGACAACATTCACTGACAACATTCACTCACTGACAACATTCACTGACAACATTCACTCACTGACAACATTTACTGACAACATTCACTCTCTGACAACATTCACTCACTGACAACATTCACTGACAACATTCACTCACTGACAACATTCACTGACAACATTCACTCACTGACAACATTCACTGACAACATTCACTCACTGACAACATTCACTGACAACATTCGCTCACTGACAACATTCACTGACAACATTCACTCTCTGACAACATTCACTCACTGACAACATTCACTGACAACATTCACTCACTGACAACATTCACTCACTGACAACATTCACTGACAACATTCACTCACTGACAACATTCACTCACTGACAACATTCACTGACAACATTCACTCACTGACAACATTCACTGACAACATTCACTCACTGACAACATTCACTGACAACATTCACTCACTGACAACATTCACTCTCTGACAACATTCACTCACTGACAACATTCACTGACAACATTCACTCACTGACAACATTCACTGACAACATTCACTCTCTGACAACATTCACTGACAACATTCACTCACTGACAACATTCACTGACAACATTCACTCACTGACAACATTCACTCACTGACAACATTCACTGACAACATTCACTCACTGACAACATTCACTGACAACATTCGCTCACTGACAACATTCACTGACAACATTCACTCTCTGACAACATTCACTCACTGACAACATTCACTGACAACATTCACTCACTGACAACATTCACTCACTGACAACATTCACTGACAACATTCACTCACTGACAACATTCACTGACAACATTCACTCACTGACAACATTCACTGACAACATTCACTCACTGACAACATTCACTCTCTGACAACATTCACTCACTGACAACATTCAATGACAACTTTCACTGACAACATTCACTCTCTGACAACATTCACTGACAACATTCACTCACTGACAACATTCACTGACAACATTCACTCACTGACAACATTTACTCACTGACAACATTCACTGACAACATTCACTCACTGACAACATTCGCTCACTGACAACATTCACTGACAACATTCACTCACTGACAACATTCACTGACAACATTCACTCTCTGACAACATTCACTCACTGACAACATTCACTCACTGACAACATTTACTCACTGACAACATTCACTGACAACATTCACTCACTGACAACATTCACTGACAACATTCACTCACTGACAACATTCACTCACTGACAACATTCACTGACAACATTCACTCACTGACAACATTCACTGACAACATTCACTCACTGACAACATTCACTGACAACATTCGCTCACTGACAACATTCACTGACAACATTCACTCTCTGACAACATTCACTCACTGACAACATTCACTGACAACATTCACTCACTGAGAACATTCACTGACAACATTCACTCACTGACAACATTCACTGACAACATTCACTCACTGACAACATTCACTGACAACATTCGCACACTGACAACATTCACTGACAACATTCACTCACTGACAACATTCACTGACAACATTCACTCACTGACAACATTCACTGACAACATTCACTCACTGACAACATTCACTGACAACATTCACTCTCTGACAACATTCACTGACTGACAACATTCACTGACAACATTCACTCACTGACAACATTCACTGACAACATTCACTCACTGACAACATTCACTCACTGACAACATTCACTGACAACATTCACTCACTG
Organism: Staurois parvus; assembly: GCF_062004578.1. Taxonomy (NCBI): domain Eukaryota; kingdom Metazoa; phylum Chordata; class Amphibia; order Anura; family Ranidae; genus Staurois; species Staurois parvus. The sequence goes on from NW_028319990.1 coordinate 924,514, forward strand.
ACAACATTCACTGACAACATTCACTCACTGACAACATTCACTGACAACATTCACTCACTGACAACATTCACTGACAACATTCACTCACTGACAACATTCACTCTCTGACAACATTCGCTCACTGACAACATTCACTGACAACATTCACTGACAACATTCACTCACTGACAACATTCACTGACAACATTCACTCTCTGACAACATTCACTGACAACATTCACTCACTGACAACATTCACTGACAACATTCACTCACTGACAACATTTACTCACTGACAACATTCACTGACAACATTCACTCACTGACAACATTCACTGACAACATTCACTCACTGAAACATTCACTCACTGACAACACTGACAACATTCACTGACAACATTCACTCACTGACAACATTCACTGACAACATTCACTCACTGACAACATTCACTGACAACATTCACTCACTGACAACATTCACTGACAACATTCGCTCACTGACAACATTCACTGACAACATTCACTCTCTGACAACATTCGCTCACTGACAACATTCACTGACAACATTCACTGACAACATTCACTCACTGACAACATTCACTCTCTGACAACATTCACTCACTGACAACATTCACTGACAACATTCACTCTCTGACAACATTCACTGACAACATTCACTCACTGACAACATTCACTGACAACATTCACTCACTGACAACATTCACTGACAACATTCACTCACTGACAACATTTACTCACTGACAACATTCACTCACTGACAACATTCACTGACAACATTCACTCACTGACAACATTCACTGACAACATTCACTCACTGACAACATTCACTCACTGACAACATTCACTGACAACATTCACTCACTGACAACATTCACTGACAACATTCACTCACTGACAACATTCACTGACAACATTCACTCACTGACAACATTCACTCTCTGACAACATTCACTCACTGACAACATTCACTGACAACATTCACTGACAACATTCACTCACTGACAACATTCACTGACAACATTCACTCTCTGACAACATTCACTGACAACATTCACTCACTGACAACATTCACTGACAACATTCACTCACTAACAACATTTACTCACTGACAACATTCACTGACAACATTCACTCACTGACAACATTCACTCTCTGACAACATTCGCTCACTGACAACATTCACTGACAACATTCACTGACAACATTCACTCACTGACAACATTCACTGACAACATTCACTCTCTGACAACATTCACTGACAACATTCACTCACTGACAACATTCACTGACAACATTCACTCACTGACAACATTTACTCACTGACAACATTCACTGACAACATTCACTCACAGACAACATTCACTGACAACATTCACTCACTGACAACATTCACTCACTGACAACATTCACTGACAACATTCACTCACTGACAACATTCACTGACAACATTCACTCACTGACAACATTCACTGACAACATTCACTCTCTGACAACATTCACTCACTGACAACATTCACTGACAACATTCACTCACTGACAACATTCACTGACAACATTCACTCACTGACAACATTCACTGACAACATTCACTCACTGACAACATTCACTCACTGACAACATTCACTGACAACATTCACTCACTGACAACATTCACTGACAACATTCACTCACTGACAACATTCACTCTCTGACAACATTCACTCACTGACAACATTCACTGACAACATTCACTCACTGACAACATTCACTGACAACATTCACTCACTGACAACATTCACTCACTGACAACATTTACTCACTGACAACATTCACTGACAACATTCACTCACTGACAACATTCACTCACTGACAACATTCACTGACAACATTCACTCACTGACAACATTCACTGACAACATTCACTCTCTGACAACATTCACTCACTGACAACATTCACTGACAACATTCACTCACTGACAACATTCACTCACTGACAACATTCACTGACAACATTCACTCACTGACAACATTCACTGACAACATTCACTCACTGACAACATTCACTGACAACATTCACTCACTGACAACATTCACTGACAACATTCACTCACTGACAACATTCACTCTCTGACAACATTCACTCACTGACAACATTCACTGACAACATTCACTGACAACATTCACTCACTGACAACATTCACTGACAACATTCACTCTCTGACAACATTCACTGACAACATTCACTCACTGACAACATTCACTGACAACATTCACTCACTGACAACATTTACTCACTGACAACATTCACTGACAACATTCACTCACTGACAACATTCACTCTCTGACAACATTCGCTCACTGACAACATTCACTGACAACATTCACTGACAACATTCACTCACTGACAACATTCACTGACAACATTCACTCTCTGACAACATTCACTGACAACATTCACTCACTGACAACATTCACTCACTGACAACATTCACTGACAACATTCACTCACTGACAACATTCACTGACAACATTCACTCACTGACAACATTCACTGACAACATTCACTCACTGACAACATTCACTGACAACATTCACTCACTGACAACATTCACTGACAACATTCACTCACTGACAACATTCACTGACTGACAACATTCACTGACAACATTCACTGACTGACAACATTCACTGACAACATTCATTCACTGACAACATTCACTGACAACATTCACTCACTGACAACATTCACTGACAACATTCACTCACTGACAACATTCACTCTCTGACAACATTCACTCACTGACAACATTCACTGACAACATTCACTCACTGACAACATTCACTGACAACATTCACTCACTGACAACATTCACTCACTGACAACATTCACTGACAACATTCACTCACTGACAACATTCACTGACAACATTCACTGACAACATTCGCTCACTGACAACATTCACTGACAACATTCACTCTCTGACAACATTCACTCACTGACAACATTCACTGACAACATTCACTCACTGACAACATTCACTGACAACATTCACTCACTGACAACATTCACTGACAACATTCACTCACTGACAACATTCACTGACAACATTCACTCACTGACAACATTCACTGACAACATTCACTCACTGACAACATTCACTCTCTGACAACATTCGCTCACTGACAACATTCACTGACAACATTCACTGACAACATTCACTCACTGACAACATTCACTCTCTGACAACATTCACTCACTGACAACATTCACTGACAACATTCACTGACAACATTCACTCACTGACAACATTCACTGACAACATTCACTCTCTGACAACATTCACTCTCTGACAACATTCACTCACTGACAACATTCACTGACAACATTCACTCACTGACAACATTTACTCACTGACAACATTCACTCACTGACAACATTCACTCTCTGACAACATTCGCTCACTGACAACATTCACTGACAACATTCACTGACAACATTCACTCACTGACAACATTCACTGACAACATTCACTCTCTGACAACATTCACTGACAACATTCACTCACTGACAACATTCACTGACAACATTCACTCACTGACAACATTTACTCACTGACAACATTCACTGACAACATTCACTCACTGACAACATTCACTGACAACATTCACTCACTGAAACATTCACTCACTGACAACACTGACAACATTCACTGACAACATTCACTCACTGACAACATTCACTGACAAAATTCACTCACTGACAACATTCACTGACAACATTCACTCACTGACAACATTCACTGACAACATTCGCTCACTGACAACATTCACTGACAACATTCACTCTCTGACAACATTCGCTCACTGACAACATTCACTGACAACATTCACTGACAACATTCACTCACTGACAACATTCACTCTCTGACAACATTCACTCACTGACAACATTCACTGACAACATTCACTCTCTGACAACATTCACTGACAACATTCACTCACTGACAACATTCACTGACAACATTCACTCACTGACAACATTCACTGACAACATTCACTCACTGACAACATTTACTCACTGACAACATTCACTGACAACATTCACTGACAACATTCACTCACTGACAACATTCACTGACAACATTCACTCACTGACAACATTCACTCACTGACAACATTCACTGACAACATTCACTCACTGACAACATTCACTGACAACATTCACTCACTGACAACATTCACTGACAACATTCACTCACTGACAACATTCACTCTCTGACAACATTCACTCACTGACAACATTCACTGACAACATTCACTGACAACATTCACTCACTGACAACATTCACTGACAACATTCACTCTCTGACAACATTCACTGACAACATTCACTCACTGACAACATTCACTGACAACATTCACTCACTGACAACATTTACTCACTGACAACATTCACTGACAACATTCACTCACTGACAACATTCACTCTCTGACAACATTCGCTCACTGACAACATTCACTGACAACATTCACTGACAACATTCACTCACTGACAACATTCACTGACAACATTCACTCACTGACAACATTCACTGACAACATTCACTCACTGACAACATTCACTGACAACATTCACTCACTGACAACATTCACTGACAACATTCACTCACTGACAACATTCACTCTCTTACAACATTCACTCACTGACAACATTCACTGACAACATTCACTCACTGACAACATTCACTGACAACATTCACTCACTGACAACATTCACTCTCTGACAACATTCGCTCACTGACAACATTCACTGACAACATTCACTGACAACATTCACTCACTGACAACATTCACTGACAACATTCACTCACTGACAACATTTACTCACTGACAACATTCACTGACAACATTCACTCACTGACAACATTCACTGACAACATTCACTCACTGACAACATTCACTCACTGACAACATTCACTGACAACATTCACTCACTGACAACATTCACTGACAACATTCACTCACTGACAACATTCACTGACAACATTCACTCACTGACAACATTCACTCACTGACAACATTCGCTCACTGACAACATTCACTGACAACATTCACTCTCTGACAACATTCACTCACTGACAACATTCACTGACAACATTCACTCACTGACAACATTCACTGACAACATTCACTCACTGACAACATTCACTCACTGACAACATTCACTGACAACATTCACTGACAACATTCACTCACTGACAACATTCACTGACAACATTCATTCTCTGACAACATTCACTGACAACATTCACTCACTGACAACATTCACTGACAACATTCACTCACTGACAACATTTACTCACTGACAACATTCACTGACAACATTCACTCACTGACAACATTCACTCTCTGACAACATTCGCTCACTGACAACATTCACTGACAACATTCACTGACAACATTCACTCACTGACAACATTCACTGACAACATTCACTCACTGACAACATTCACTGACAACATTCACTCACTGACAACATTTACTCACTGACAACATTCACTGACAACATTCACTCACTGACAACATTCACTGACAACATTCACTCACTGACAACATTCACTGACAACATTCACTCACTGACAACATTCACTCTCTGACAACATTCGCTCACTGACAACATTCACTGACAACATTCACTGACAACATTCACTCACTGACAACATTCACTCTCTGACAACATTCACTCACTGACAACATTCACTGACAACATTCACTCTCTGACAACATTCACTGACAACATTCACTCACTGACAACATTCACTGACAACATTCACTCACTGACAACATTCACTTACAACATTCACTCACTGACAACATTCACTGACTGACAACATTCACTGACAACATTCACTCACTGACAACATTCACTGACAACATTCATTCACTGACAACATTCACTGACAACATTCACTCACTGACAACATTCACTGACAACATTCACTCACTGACAACATTCACTCTCTGACAACATTCACTCACTGACAACATTCACTGACAACATTCACTCACTGACAACATTCACTGACAACATTCACTCACTGACAACATTCACTCACTGACAACATTCACTGACAACATTCACTCACTGACAACATTCACTGACAACATTCACTCACTGACAACATTCACTGACAACATTCACTGACAACATTCGCTCACTGACAACATTCACTGACAACATTCACTCTCTGACAACATTCACTCACTGACAACATTCACTGACAACATTCACTCACTGACAACATTCACTGACAACATTCACTCACTGACAACATTCACTGACAACATTCACTCACTGACAACATTCACTCACTGACAACATTCACTGACAACATTCACTCACTGACAACATTCACTGACAACATTCACTCACTGACAACATTCACTGACAACATTTACTCACTGACAACATTCACTGACAACATTCACTCACTGACAACATTCACTCTCTGACAACATTCACTCACTGACAACATTCACTGACAACATTCACTCACTGACAACATTCACTGACAACATTCACTCTCTGACAACATTCACTCACTGACAACATTCACTGACAACATTCACTCACTGACAACATTCACTGACAACATTCACTCACTGACAACATTCACTCACTGACAACATTCACTGACAACATTCACTCACTGACAACATTCACTGACAACATTCACTCACTGACAACATTCACTGACAACATTCACTCACTGACAACATTCACTGACAACATTCACTCACTGACAACATTCACTCTCTGACAACATTCACTCACTGACAACATTCACTGACAACATTCACTCACTGACAACATTCACTGACAACATTCACTCACTGACAACATTCACTGACAACATTCACTCACTGACAACATTCACTCTCTGACAACATTCGCTCACTGACAACATTCACTGACAACATTCACTGACAACATTCACTCACTGACAACATTCACTGACAACATTCACTCACTGACAACATTCACTGACAACATTCGCTCACTGACAACATTCACTCTCTGACAACATTCACTCACTGACAACATTCACTGACAACATTCACTCACTGACAACATTCACTGACAACATTCACTCACTGACAACATTCACTGACAACATTCACTCACTGACAACATTCACTCACTGACAACATTTACTGACAACATTCACTCACTGACAACATTCACTCACTGACAACATTCACTGACAACATTCACTCACTGACAACATTCACTGACAACATTCACTCACTGACAACATTCACTCTCTGACAACATTCACTCACTGACAACATTTACTGACAACATTCACTCACTGACAACATTCACTGACAACATTCACTCACTGACAACATTCACTCACTGACAACATTCACTGACAACATTCACTCACTGACAACATTCACTGACAACATTCACTCACTGACAACATTCACTCACTGACAACATTCACTGACAACATTCACTCACTGACAACATTCACTGACAACATTCACTCACTGACAACATTCACTGACAACATTTACTCACTGACAACATTCACTGACAACATTCACTCACTGACAACATTCACTCACTGACAACATTCACTGACAACATTCACTCTCTGACAACATTCACTCACTGACAACATTCACTCTCTGACAACATTCACTCACTGACAACATTCACTGACAACATTCACTCTCTGACAACATTCACTCACTGACATCATTCACTCTCTGACAACATTCACTCACTGACAACATTCACTCTCTGACAACATTCACTCACTGACAACATTCACTGACAACATTCACTCTCTGACAACATCCATTCACTGACAACATTAACTGACAACATTCACTCACTGACAACATTCACTCTCTGACAACATTCACTCACTGACAACATTCACTGACAACATTCACTGACAACATTCACTCACTGACAACATTCACTGACAACATTCACTCTCTGACAACATTCACTGACAACATTCACTCACTGACAACATTCACTGACAACATTCACTCACTGACAACATTCACTGACAACATTCACTCACTGACAACATTCACTGACAACATTCGCTCACTGACAACATTCACTGACAACATTCACTCTCTGACAACATTCACTCACTGACAACATTCACTGACAACATTCACTCACTGAGAACATTCACTGACAACATTCACTCACTGACAACATTCACTCACTGACAACATTCACTGACAACATTCACTCACTGACAACATTCACTGACAACATTCACTCACTGACAACATTCACTGACAACATTCACTCACTGACAACATTCACTGACAACATTCACTCACTGACAACATTCAATCACTGACAACATTCACTCTCTGACAACATTCACTCTCTGACAGCATTCACTGACAACATTCGCTCACTGACAACATTCACTCACTGACAACATTCACTGACAACATTCCCTCACTGACAACATTCACGCACTGACAACATTCACTCTCTGACAACATTCACTCACTGACAACATTCACTGACAACATTCACTGACAACATTCACTCACTGACAACATTCACTGACAACATTCACTCACTGACAACATTCACTCACTGACAACATTCACTGACAACATTCACTCACTGACAACATTCACTGACAACATTCACTCACTGACAACATTCACTGACAACATTCGCTCACTGACAACATTCACTGACAACATTCACTCTCTGACAACATTCACTCACTGACAACATTCACTGACAACATTCACTCACTGACAACATTCACTGACAACATTCACTCACTGACAACATTCACTCACTGACAACATTCACTGACAACATTCACTCATTGACAACATTCACTGACAACATTCACTCACTGACAACATTCACTGACAACATTCACTCACTGACAACATTCACTGACAACATTCACTCACTGACAACATTCACTCTCTGACAACATTCACTCACTGACAACATTCACTGACAACATTCACTCACTGACAACATTCACTGACAACATTCACTCTCTGACAACATTCACTGACAACATTCACTCACTGACAACATTCACTGACAACATTCACTCACTGACAACATTTACTCACTGACAACATTCACTGACAACATTCACTCACTGACAACATTCACTCTCTGACAACATTCGCTCACTGACAACATTCACTGACAACATTCACTCACTGACAACATTCACTGACAACATTCACTCTCTGACAACATTCACTGACAACATTCACTCACTGACAACATTCACTGACAACATTCACTCACTGACAACATTCACTCACTGACAACATTCACTGACAACATTCACTCACTGACAACATTCACTCACTGACAACATTCACTGACAACATTCGCTCACTGACAACATTTACTGACAACATTCACTCTCTGACAACATTCACTCACTGACAACATTCACTGACAACATTCACTCACTGACAACATTCACTGACAACATTCACTCACTGACAACATTCACTGACAACATTCACTCACTGACAACATTCACTCACTGACAACATTCACTGACAACATTCACTCACTGACAACATTCACTCTCTGACAACATTCACTCACTGACAACATTCACTGACAACATTCACTGACAACATTCACTCACTGACAACATTCACTGACAACATTCACTCACTGACAACATTTACTCACTGACAACATTCACTGACAACATTCACTCACTGACAACATTCACTCTCTGACAACATTCGCTCACTGACAACATTCACTGACAACATTCACTCACTGACAACATTCACTGACAACATTCGCTCACTGACAACATTTACTGACAACATTCACTCTCTGACAACATTCACTCACTGACAACATTCACTGACAACATTCACTCACTGACAACATTCACTGACAACATTCACTCACTGACAACATTCACTCACTGACAACATTCACTGACAACATTCACTCACTGACAACATTCACTGACAACATTCTCTCACTGACAACATTCACTGACAACATTCACTCACTGACAACATTCACTCTCTGACAACATTCACTCACTGACAACATTCACTGACAACATTCACTGACAACATTCACTCACTGACAACATTCACTGACAACATTCACTCACTGACAACATTTACTCACTGACAACATTCACTGACAACATTCACTCACTGACAACATTCACTGACAACATTCACTCACTGACAACATTCACTCACTGACAACATTCACTGACAACATTCACTCACTGACAACATTCACTGACAACATTCACTCACTGACAACATTCACTGACAACATTCACTCACTGACAACATTCACTGACAACATTCACTCTCTGACAACATTCACTCACTGACAACATTCACTGACAACATTCACTCACTGACAACATTCACTGACAACATTCACTCACTGACAACATTCACTGACAACATTCACTCACTGACAACATTCACTGACAACATTCACTCACTGACAACATTCACTGACAACATTCACTCACTGACAACATTCACTGACAACATTCACTCACTGACAACATTCACTCACTGACAACATTCACTGACAACATTCACTCACTGACAACATTCACTGACAACATTCACTCACTGACAACATTCACTGACAACATTCACTCACTGACAACATTTACTGACAACATTCACTCTCTGACAACATTCACTCACTGACAACATTCACTGACAACATTCACTCACTGACAACATTCACTGACAACATTCACTCACTGACAACATTCACTGACAACATTCACTCACTGACAACATTCACTGACAACATTCACTCACTGACAACATTCACTGACAACATTCACTCACTGACAACATTCACTCACTGACAACATTCACTGACAACATTCACTCACTGACAACATTCACTGACAACATTCACTCACTGACAACATTCACTGACAACATTCACTCACTGACAACATTCACTCTCTGACAACATTCACTCACTGACAACATTCACTGACAACATTCACTCACTGACAACATTCACTGACAACATTCACTCTCTGACAACATTCACTGACAACATTCACTCACTGACAACATTCACTGACAACATTCACTCACTGACAACATTCACTCACTGACAACATTCACTGACAACATTCACTCACTGACAACATTCACTGACAACATTCGCTCACTGACAACATTCACTGACAACATTCACTCTCTGACAACATTCACTCACTGACAACATTCACTGACAACATTCACTCACTGACAACATTCACTCACTGACAACATTCACTGACAACATTCACTCACTGACAACATTCACTGACAACATTCACTCACTGACAACATTCACTGACAACATTCACTCACTGACAACATTTACTCTCTGACAACATTCACTCACTGACAACATTCAATGACAACATTCACTGACAACATTCACTCTCTGACAACATTCACTGACAACATTCACTCACTGACAACATTCACTGACAACATTCACTCACTGACAACATTTACTCACTGACAACATTCACTGACAACATTCACTCACTGACAACATTCGCTCACTGACAACATTCACTGACAACATTCACTCACTGACAACATTCACTGACAACATTCACTCTCTGACAACATTCACTCACTGACAACATTCACTCACTGACAACATTTACTCACTGACAACATTCACTGACAACATTCACTCACTGACAACATTCACTGACAACATTCACTCACTGACAACATTCACTCACTGACAACATTCACTGACAACATTCACTCACTGACAACATTCACTGACAACATTCACTCACTGACAACATTCACTGACAACATTCGCTCACTGACAACATTCACTGACAACATTCACTCTCTGACAACATTCACTCACTGACAACATTCACTGACAACATTCACTCACTGAGAACATTCACTGACAACATTCACTCACTGACAACATTCACTCACTGACAACATTCACTGACAACATTCACTCACTGACAACATTCACTGACAACATTCGCACACTGACAACATTCACTGACAACATTCACTCACTGACAACATTCACTGACAACATTCACTCACTGACAACATTCACTGACAACATTCACTCACTGACAACATTCACTGACAACATTCACTCTCTGACAACATTCACTGACTGACAACATTCACTGACAACATTCACTCACTGACAACATTCACTGACAACATTCACTCACTGACAACATTCACTCACTGACAACATTCACTGACAACATTCACTCACTGACAACATTCACTGACAACATTCACTCACTGACAACATTCACTGACAACATTCACTCACTGACAACATTCACTGACAACATTCACTCACTGACAACATTCACTCTCTGACAACATTCGCTCACTGACAACATTCACTGACAACATTCACTGACAACATTCACTCACTGACAACATTCACTGACAACATTCACTCTCTGACAACATTCACTGACAACATTCACTCACTGACAACATTCACTGACAACATTCACTCACTGACAACATTTACTCACTGACAACATTCACTGACAACATTCACTCACTGACAACATTCACTGACAACATTCACTCACTGAAACATTCACTCACTGACAACACTGACAACATTCACTGACAACATTCACTCACTGACAACATTCACTGACAACATTCACTCACTGACAACATTCACTGACAACATTCACTCACTGACAACATTCACTGACAACATTCGCTCACTGACAACATTCACTGACAACATTCACTCTCTGACAACATTCGCTCACTGACAACATTCACTGACAACATTCACTGACAACATTCACTCTCTGACAACATTCACTGACAACATTCACTCACTGACAACATTCACTGACAACATTCACTCACTGACAACATTCACTGACAACATTCACTCACTGACAACATTTACTCACTGACAACATTCACTCACTGACAACATTCACTGACAACATTCACTCACTGACAACATTCACTGACAACATTCACTCACTGACAACATTCACTCACTGACAACATTCACTGACAACATTCACTCACTGACAACATTCACTGACAACATTCACTCACTGACAACATTCACTGACAACATTCACTCACTGACAACATTCACTGACAACATTCACTCACTGACAACATTCACTCTCTGACAACATTCACTCACTGACAACATTCACTGACAACATTCACTGACAACATTCACTCACTGACAACATTCACTGACAACATTCACTCTCTGACAACATTCACTGACAACATTCACTCACTGACAACATTCACTGACAACATTCACTCACTGACAACATTTACTCACTGACAACATTCACTGACAACATTCACTCACTGACAACATTCACTCTCTGACAACATTCGCTCACTGACAACATTCACTGACAACATTCACTGACAACATTCACTCACTGACAACATTCACTGACAACATTCACTCTCTGACAACATTCACTGACAACATTCACTCACTGACAACATTCACTGACAACATTCACTCACTGACAACATTTACTCACTGACAACATTCACTGACAACATTCACTCACAGACAACATTCACTGACAACATTCACTCACTGACAACATTCACTCACTGACAACATTCACTGACAACATTCACTCACTGACAACATTCACTGACAACATTCACTCACTGACAACATTCACTGACAACATTCACTCTCTGACAACATTCACTCACTGACAACATTCACTCTCTGACAACATTCACTCACTGACAACATTCACTGACAACATTCACTCACTGACAACATTCACTGACAACATTCACTCACTGACAACATTCACTGACAACATTCACTCACTGACAACATTCACTCACTGACAACATTCACTGACAACATTCACTCACTGACAACATTCACTGACAACATTCACTCACTGACAACATTCACTCTCTGACAACATTCACTCACTGACAACATTCACTGACAACATTCACTCACTGACAACATTCACTGACAACATTCACTCACTGACAACATTCACTCACTGACAACATTTACTCACTGACAACATTCACTGACAACATTCACTCACTGACAACATTCACTCACTGACAACATTCACTGACAACATTCACTCACTGACAACATTCACTGACAACATTCACTCTCTGACAACATTCACTCACTGACAACATTCACTGACAACATTCACTCACTGACAACATTCACTGACAACATTCACTCACTGACAACATTCACTGACAACATTCACTCACTGACAACATTCACTGACAACATTCACTCACTGACAACATTCACTGACAACATTCACTCACTGACAACATTCACTCTCTGACAACATTCACTCACTGACAACATTCACTGACAACATTCACTGACAACATTCACTCACTGACAACATTCACTGACAACATTCACTCTCTGACAACATTCACTGACAACATTCACTCACTGACAACATTCACTGACAACATTCACTCACTGACAACATTTACTCACTGACAACATTCACTGACAACATTCACTCACTGACAACATTCACTCTCTGACAACATTCGCTCACTGACAACATTCACTGACAACATTCACTGACAACATTCACTCACTGACAACATTCACTGACAACATTCACTCTCTGACAACATTCACTGACAACATTCACTCACTGACAACATTCACTCACTGACAACATTCACTGACAACATTCACTCACTGACAACATTCACTGACAACATTCACTCACTGACAACATTCACTGACAACATTCACTCACTGACAACATTCACTGACAACATTCACTCACTGACAACATTCACTGACAACATTCACTCACTGACAACATTCACTGACTGACAACATTCACTGACAACATTCACTCACTGACAACATTCACTGACAACATTCATTCACTGACAACATTCACTGACAACATTCACTCACTGACAACATTCACTGACAACATTCACTCACTGACAACATTCACTCTCTGACAACATTCACTCACTGACAACATTCACTGACAACATTCACTCACTGACAACATTCACTGACAACATTCACTCACTGACAACATTCACTCACTGACAACATTCACTGACAACATTCACTCACTGACAACATTCACTGACAACATTCACTCACTGACAACATTCACTGACAACATTCACTGACAACATTCGCTCACTGACAACATTCACTGACAACATTCACTCTCTGACAACATTCACTCACTGACAACATTCACTGACAACATTCACTCACTGACAACATTCACTGACAACATTCACTCACTGACAACATTCACTGACAACATTCACTCACTGACAACATTCACTGACAACATTCACTCACTGACAACATTCACTGACAACATTCACTCACTGACAACATTCACTCTCTGACAACATTCACTCACTGACAACATTCACTGACAACATTCACTGACAACATTCACTCACTGACAACATTCACTGACAACATTCACTCTCTGACAACATTCACTCTCTGACAACATTCACTCACTGACAACATTCACTGACAACATTCACTCACTGACAACATTTACTCACTGACAACATTCACTGACAACATTCACTCACTGACAACATTCACTCTCTGACAACATTCGCTCACTGACAACATTCACTGACAACATTCACTGACAACATTCACTCACTGACAACATTCACTGACAACATTCACTCTCTGACAACATTCACTGACAACATTCACTCACTGACAACATTCACTGACAACATTCACTCACTGACAACATTTACTCACTGACAACATTCACTGACAACATTCACTCACTGACAACATTCACTGACAACATTCACTCACTGAAACATTCACTCACTGACAACACTGACAACATTCACTGACAACATTCACTCACTGACAACATTCACTGACAACATTCACTCACTGACAACATTCACTGACAACATTCACTCACTGACAACATTCACTGACAACATTCGCTCACTGACAACATTCACTGACAACATTCACTCTCTGACAACATTCGCTCACTGACAACATTCACTGACAACATTCACTGACAACATTCACTCACTGACAACATTCACTCTCTGACAACATTCACTCACTGACAACATTCACTGACAACATTCACTCTCTGACAACATTCACTGACAACATTCACTCACTGACAACATTCACTGACAACATTCACTCACTGACAACATTCACTGACAACATTCACTCACTGACAACATTCACTGACAACATTCACTCACTGACAACATTCACTCACTGACAACAATCACTGACAACATTCACTCACTGACAACATTCACTGACAACATTCACTCACTGACAACATTCACTGACAACATTCACTCACTGACAACATTCACTGACAACATTCACTCACTGACAACATTCACTCTCTGACAACATTCACTCACTGACAACATTCACTGACAACATTCACTGACAACATTCACTCACTGACAACATTCACTGACAACATTCACTCTCTGACAACATTCACTGACAACATTCACTCACTGACAACATTCACTGACAACATTCACTCACTGACAACATTTACTCACTGACAACATTCACTGACAACATTCACTCACTGACAACATTCACTCTCTGACAACATTCGCTCACTGACAACATTCACTCACTGACAACATTCACTGACAACATTCACTCACTGACAACATTCACTGACAACATTCACTCACTGACAACATTCACTGACAACATTCACTCACTGACAACATTCACTGACAACATTCACTCACTGACAACATTCACTCTCTGACAACATTCACTCACTGACAACATTCACTGACAACATTCACTCACTGACAACATTCACTGACAACATTCACTCACTGACAACATTCACTCTCTGACAACATTCGCTCACTGACAACATTCACTGACAACATTCACTGACAACATTCACTCACTGACAACATTCACTGACAACATTCACTCACTGACAACATTTACTCACTGACAACATTCACTGACAACATTCACTCACTGACAACATTCACTGACAACATTCACTCACTGACAACATTCACTCACTGACAACATTCACTGACAACATTCACTCACTGACAACATTCACTGACAACATTCACTCACTGACAACATTCACTGACAACATTCACTCACTGACAACATTCACTCACTGACAACATTCACTGACAACATTCGCTCACTGACAACATTCACTGACAACATTCACTCACTGACAACATTCACTCACTGACAACATTCACTGACAACATTCACTCACTGACAACATTCACTGACAACATTCACTCACTGACAACATTCACTGACAACATTCACTCACTGACAACATTCACTCACTGACAACATTCACTGACAACATTCGCTCACTGACAACATTCACTGACAACATTCACTCACTGACAACATTCACTCACTGACAACATTCACTGACAACATTCACTCACTGACAACATTCACTGACAACATTCACTCACTGACAACATTCACTGACAACATTCACTCACTGACAACATTCACTCACTGACAACATTCACTGACAAAATTCAATGACAACATTCACTCACTGACAACATTCACTGACAACATTCATTCTCTGACAACATTCACTGACAACATTCACTCACTGACAACATTCACTGACAACATTCACTCACTGACAACATTTACTCACTGACAACATTCACTGACAACATTCACTCACTGACAACATTCACTCTCTGACAACATTCGCTCACTGACAACATTCACTGACAACATTCACTGACAACATTCACTCACTGACAACATTCACTGACAACATTCACTCACTGACAACATTCACTGACAACATTCACTCACTGACAACATTTACTCACTGACAACATTCACTGACAACATTCACTCACTGACAACATTCACTGACAACATTCACTCACTGACAACATTCACTGACAACATTCACTCACTGACAACATTCACTCTCTGACAACATTCGCTCACTGACAACATTCACTGACAACATTCACTGACAACATTCACTCACTGACAACATTCACTCACTGACAACATTCACTGACAACATTCACTCTCTGACAACATTCACTGACAACATTCACTCACTGACAACATTCACTGACAACATTCACTCACTGACAACATTCACTGACAACATTCACTCACTGACAACATTCACTGACAACATTCACTCACTGACAACATTCACTGACTGACAACATTCACTGACAACATTCACTCACTGACAACATTCACTGACAACATTCATTCACTGACAACATTCACTGACAACATTCACTCACTGACAACATTCACTGACAACATTCACTCACTGACAACATTCACTCTCTGACAACATTCACTCACTGACAACATTCACTGACAACATTCACTCACTGACAACATTCACTGACAACATTCACTCACTGACAACATTCACTCACTGACAACATTCACTGACAACATTCACTCACTGACAACATTCACTGACAACATTCACTCACTGACAACATTCACTGACAACATTCACTGACAACATTCGCTCACTGACAACATTCACTGACAACATTCACTCTCTGACAACATTCACTCACTGACAACATTCACTGACAACATTCACTCACTGACAACATTCACTGACAACATTCACTCACTGACAACATTCACTGACAACATTCACTCACTGACAACATTCACTCACTGACAACATTCACTGACAACATTCACTCACTGACAACATTCACTGACAACATTCACTCACTGACAACATTCACTGACAACATTTACTCACTGACAACATTCACTGACAACATTCACTCACTGACAACATTCACTCTCTGACAACATTCGCTCACTGACAACATTCACTGACAACATTCACTGACAACATTCACTCACTGACAACATTCACTCTCTGACAACATTCACTCACTGACAACATTCACTGACAACATTCACTGACAACATTCACTCACTGACAACATTCACTGACAACATTCACTCTCTGACAACATTCACTCTCTGACAACATTTACTCACTGACAACATTCACTGACAACATTCACTCACTGACAACATTCACTCTCTGACAACATTCGCTCACTGACAACATTCACTGACAACATTCACTGACAACATTCACTCACTGACAACATTCACTGACAACATTCACTCTCTGACAACATTCACTGACAACATTCACTCACTGACAACATTCACTGACAACATTCACTCACTGACAACATTTACTCACTGACAACATTCACTGACAACATTCACTCACTGACAACATTCACTGACAACATTCACTCACTGAAACATTCACTCACTGACAACACTGACAACATTCACTGACAACATTCACTAACTGACAACATTCACTGACAACATTCACTCACTGACAACATTCACTGACAACATTCACTCACTGACAACATTCACTGACAACATTCGCTCACTGACAACATTCACTGACAACATTCACTCTCTGACAACATTCGCTCACTGACAACATTCACTGACAACATTCACTGACAACATTCACTCACTGACAACATTCACTCTCTGACAACATTCACTCACTGACAACATTCACTGACAACATTCACTCTCTGACAACATTCACTGACAACATTCACTCACTGACAACATTCACTGACAACATTCACTCACTGACAACATTCACTGACAACATTCACTCACTGACAACATTTACTCACTGACAACATTCACTGACAACATTCACTGACAACATTCACTCACTGACAACATTCACTGACAACATTCACTCACTGACAACATTCACTCACTGACAACATTCACTGACAACATTCACTCACTGACAACATTCACTGACAACATTCACTCACTGACAACATTCACTGACAACATTCACTCACTGACAACATTCACTGACAACATTCACTCACTGACAACATTCACTCTCTGACAACATTCACTCACTGACAACATTCACTGACAACATTCACTGACAACATTCACTCACTGACAACATTCACTGACAACATTCACTCTCTGACAACATTCACTGACAACATTCACTCACTGACAACATTCACTGACAACATTCACTCACTGACAACATTCACTGACAACATTCACTGACAACATTCACTCACTGACAACATTCACTCTCTGACAACATTCGCTCACTGACAACATTCACTGACAACATTCACTGACAACATTCACTCACTGACAACATTCACTGACAACATTCACTCACTGACAACATTCAAAGACAACATTCACTCACTGACAACATTCACTGACAACATTCACTCACTGACAACATTCACTGACAACATTCACTCACTGACAACATTCACTCTCTGACAACATTCACTCACTGACAACATTCACTGACAACATTCACTCACTGACAACATTCACTGACAACATTCACTCACTGACAACATTCACTCTCTGACAACATTCGCTCACTGACAACATTCACTGACAACATTCACTGACAACATTCACTCACTGACAACATTCACTGACAACATTCACTCACTGACAACATTTACTCACTGACAACATTCACTGACAACATTCACTCACTGACAACATTCACTGACAACATTCACTCACTGACAACATTCACTGACAACATTCACTCACTGACAACATTCACTGACAACATTCACTCACTGACAACATTCACTGACAACATTCACTCACTGACAACATTCACTGACAACATTCACTCACTGACAACATTCACTGACAACATTCACTCACTGACAACATTCACTGACAACATTCACTCACTGACAACATTCACTGACAACATTCACTCACTGACAACATTCACTCACTGACAACATTCACTGACAACATTCACTCACTGACAACATTCACTGACAACATTCACTCACTGACAACATTCACTGACAACATTCACTCACTGACAACATTCACTCTCTGACAACATTCACTCACTGACAACATTCACTGACAACATTCACTCACTGACAACATTCACTGACAACATTCACTCTCTGACAACATTCACTGACAACATTCACTCACTGACAACATTCACTGACAACATTCACTCACTGACAACATTCACTCACTGACAACATTCACTGACAACATTCACTCACTGACAACATTCACTGACAACATTCGCTCACTGACAACATTCACTGACAACATTCACTCTCTGACAACATTCACTCACTGACAACATTCACTGACAACATTCACTCACTGACAACATTCACTCACTGACAACATTCACTGACAACATTCACTCACTGACAACATTCACTGACAACATTCACTCACTGACAACATTCACTGACAACATTCACTCACTGACAACATTTACTCTCTGACAACATTCACTCACTGACAACATTCAATGACAACATTCACTGACAACATTCACTCTCTGACAACATTCACTGACAACATTCACTCACTGACAACATTCACTGACAACATTCACTCACTGACAACATTTACTCACTGACAACATTCACTGACAACATTCACTCACTGACAACATTCGCTCACTGACAACATTCACTGACAACATTCACTCACTGACAACATTCACTGACAACATTCACTCTCTGACAACATTCACTCACTGACAACATTCACTCACTGACAACATTTACTCACTGACAACATTCACTGACAACATTCACTCACTGACAACATTCACTGACAACATTCACTCACTGACAACATTCACTCACTGACAACATTCACTGACAACATTCACTCACTGACAACATTCACTGACAACATTCACTCACTGACAACATTCACTGACAACATTCGCTCACTGACAACATTCACTGACAACATTCACTCTCTGACAACATTCACTCACTGACAACATTCACTGACAACATTCACTCACTGAGAACATTCACTGACAACATTCACTCACTGACAACATTCACTCACTGACAACATTCACTGACAACATTCACTCACTGACAACATTCACTGACAACATTCGCACACTGACAACATTCACTGACAACATTCACTCACTGACAACATTCACTGACAACATTCACTCACTGACAACATTCACTGACAACATTCACTCACTGACAACATTCACTGACAACATTCACTCTCTGACAACATTCACTGACTGACAACATTCACTGACAACATTCACTCACTGACAACATTCACTGACAACATTCACTCACTGACAACATTCACTCACTGACAACATTCACTGACAACATTCACTCACTGACAACATTCACTGACAACATTCACTCACTGACAACATTCACTGACAACATTCACTCACTGACAACATTCACTGACAACATTCACTCACTGACAACATTCACTCTCTGACAACATTCGCTCACTGACAACATTCACTGACAACATTCACTGACAACATTCACTCACTGACAACATTCACTGACAACATTCACTCTCTGACAACATTCACTGACAACATTCACTCACTGACAACATTCACTGACAACATTCACTCACTGACAACATTTACTCACTGACAACATTCACTGACAACATTCACTCACTGACAACATTCACTGACAACATTCACTCACTGAAACATTCACTCACTGACAACACTGACAACATTCACTGACAACATTCACTCACTGACAACATTCACTGACAACATTCACTCACTGACAACATTCACTGACAACATTCACTCACTGACAACATTCACTGACAACATTCGCTCACTGACAACATTCACTGACAACATTCACTCTCTGACAACATTCGCTCACTGACAACATTCACTGACAACATTCACTGACAACATTCACTCTCTGACAACATTCACTGACAACATTCACTCACTGACAACATTCACTGACAACATTCACTCACTGACAACATTCACTGACAACATTCACTCACTGACAACATTTACTCACTGACAACATTCACTCACTGACAACATTCACTGACAACATTCACTCACTGACAACATTCACTGACAACATTCACTCACTGACAACATTCACTCACTGACAACATTCACTGACAACATTCACTCACTGACAACATTCACTGACAACATTCACTCACTGACAACATTCACTGACAACATTCACTCACTGACAACATTCACTGACAACATTCACTCACTGACAACATTCACTCTCTGACAACATTCACTCACTGACAACATTCACTGACAACATTCACTGACAACATTCACTCACTGACAACATTCACTGACAACATTCACTCTCTGACAACATTCACTGACAACATTCACTCACTGACAACATTCACTGACAACATTCACTCACTGACAACATTTACTCACTGACAACATTCACTGACAACATTCACTCACTGACAACATTCACTCTCTGACAACATTCGCTCACTGACAACATTCACTGACAACATTCACTGACAACATTCACTCACTGACAACATTCACTGACAACATTCACTCTCTGACAACATTCACTGACAACATTCACTCACTGACAACATTCACTGACAACATTCACTCACTGACAACATTTACTCACTGACAACATTCACTGACAACATTCACTCACAGACAACATTCACTGACAACATTCACTCACTGACAACATTCACTCACTGACAACATTCACTGACAACATTCACTCACTGACAACATTCACTGACAACATTCACTCACTGACAACATTCACTGACAACATTCACTCTCTGACAACATTCACTCACTGACAACATTCACTCTCTGACAACATTCACTCACTGACAACATTCACTGACAACATTCACTCACTGACAACATTCACTGACAACATTCACTCACTGACAACATTCACTGACAACATTCACTCACTGACAACATTCACTCACTGACAACATTCACTGACAACATTCACTCACTGACAACATTCACTGACAACATTCACTCACTGACAACATTCACTCTCTGACAACATTCACTCACTGACAACATTCACTGACAACATTCACTCACTGACAACATTCACTGACAACATTCACTCACTGACAACATTCACTCACTGACAACATTTACTCACTGACAACATTCACTGACAACATTCACTCACTGACAACATTCACTCACTGACAACATTCACTGACAACATTCACTCACTGACAACATTCACTGACAACATTCACTCTCTGACAACATTCACTCACTGACAACATTCACTGACAACATTCACTCACTGACAACATTCACTGACAACATTCACTCACTGACAACATTCACTGACAACATTCACTCACTGACAACATTCACTGACAACATTCACTCACTGACAACATTCACTGACAACATTCACTCACTGACAACATTCACTCTCTGACAACATTCACTCACTGACAACATTCACTGACAACATTCACTGACAACATTCACTCACTGACAACATTCACTGACAACATTCACTCTCTGACAACATTCACTGACAACATTCACTCACTGACAACATTCACTGACAACATTCACTCACTGACAACATTTACTCACTGACAACATTCACTGACAACATTCACTCACTGACAACATTCACTCTCTGACAACATTCGCTCACTGACAACATTCACTGACAACATTCACTGACAACATTCACTCACTGACAACATTCACTGACAACATTCACTCTCTGACAACATTCACTGACAACATTCACTCACTGACAACATTCACTCACTGACAACATTCACTGACAACATTCACTCACTGACAACATTCACTGACAACATTCACTCACTGACAACATTCACTGACAACATTCACTCACTGACAACATTCACTGACAACATTCACTCACTGACAACATTCACTGACAACATTCACTCACTGACAACATTCACTGACTGACAACATTCACTGACAACATTCACTCACTGACAACATTCACTGACAACATTCATTCACTGACAACATTCACTGACAACATTCACTCACTGACAACATTCACTGACAACATTCACTCACTGACAACATTCACTCTCTGACAACATTCACTCACTGACAACATTCACTGACAACATTCACTCACTGACAACATTCACTGACAACATTCACTCACTGACAACATTCACTCACTGACAACATTCACTGACAACATTCACTCACTGACAACATTCACTGACAACATTCACTCACTGACAACATTCACTGACAACATTCACTGACAACATTCGCTCACTGACAACATTCACTGACAACATTCACTCTCTGACAACATTCACTCACTGACAACATTCACTGACAACATTCACTCACTGACAACATTCACTGACAACATTCACTCACTGACAACATTCACTGACAACATTCACTCACTGACAACATTCACTGACAACATTCACTCACTGACAACATTCACTGACAACATTCACTCACTGACAACATTCACTCTCTGACAACATTCACTCACTGACAACATTCACTGACAACATTCACTGACAACATTCACTCACTGACAACATTCACTGACAACATTCACTCTCTGACAACATTCACTCTCTGACAACATTCACTCACTGACAACATTCACTGACAACATTCACTCACTGACAACATTTACTCACTGACAACATTCACTGACAACATTCACTCACTGACAACATTCACTCTCTGACAACATTCGCTCACTGACAACATTCACTGACAACATTCACTGACAACATTCACTCACTGACAACATTCACTGACAACATTCACTCTCTGACAACATTCACTGACAACATTCACTCACTGACAACATTCACTGACAACATTCACTCACTGACAACATTTACTCACTGACAACATTCACTGACAACATTCACTCACTGACAACATTCACTGACAACATTCACTCACTGAAACATTCACTCACTGACAACACTGACAACATTCACTGACAACATTCACTCACTGACAACATTCACTGACAACATTCACTCACTGACAACATTCACTGACAACATTCACTCACTGACAACATTCACTGACAACATTCGCTCACTGACAACATTCACTGACAACATTCACTCTCTGACAACATTCGCTCACTGACAACATTCACTGACAACATTCACTGACAACATTCACTCACTGACAACATTCACTCTCTGACAACATTCACTCACTGACAACATTCACTGACAACATTCACTCTCTGACAACATTCACTGACAACATTCACTCACTGACAACATTCACTGACAACATTCACTCACTGACAACATTCACTGACAACATTCACTCACTGACAACATTCACTGACAACATTCACTCACTGACAACATTCACTCACTGACAACAATCACTGACAACATTCACTCACTGACAACATTCACTGACAACATTCACTCACTGACAACATTCACTGACAACATTCACTCACTGACAACATTCACTGACAACATTCACTCACTGACAACATTCACTCTCTGACAACATTCACTCACTGACAACATTCACTGACAACATTCACTGACAACATTCACTCACTGACAACATTCACTGACAACATTCACTCTCTGACAACATTCACTGACAACATTCACTCACTGACAACATTCACTGACAACATTCACTCACTGACAACATTTACTCACTGACAACATTCACTGACAACATTCACTCACTGACAACATTCACTCTCTGACAACATTCGCTCACTGACAACATTCACTCACTGACAACATTCACTGACAACATTCACTCACTGACAACATTCACTGACAACATTCACTCACTGACAACATTCACTGACAACATTCACTCACTGACAACATTCACTGACAACATTCACTCACTGACAACATTCACTCTCTGACAACATTCACTCACTGACAACATTCACTGACAACATTCACTCACTGACAACATTCACTGACAACATTCACTCACTGACAACATTCACTCTCTGACAACATTCGCTCACTGACAACATTCACTGACAACATTCACTGACAACATTCACTCACTGACAACATTCACTGACAACATTCACTCACTGACAACATTTACTCACTGACAACATTCACTGACAACATTCACTCACTGACAACATTCACTGACAACATTCACTCACTGACAACATTCACTCACTGACAACATTCACTGACAACATTCACTCACTGACAACATTCACTGACAACATTCACTCACTGACAACATTCACTGACAACATTCACTCACTGACAACATTCACTCACTGACAACATTCACTGACAACATTCGCTCACTGACAACATTCACTGACAACATTCACTCACTGACAACATTCACTCACTGACAACATTCACTGACAACATTCACTCACTGACAACATTCACTGACAACATTCACTCACTGACAACATTCACTGACAACATTCACTCACTGACAACATTCACTCACTGACAACATTCACTGACAACATTCGCTCACTGACAACATTCACTGACAACATTCACTCACTGACAACATTCACTCACTGACAACATTCACTGACAACATTCACTCACTGACAACATTCACTGACAACATTCACTCACTGACAACATTCACTGACAACATTCACTCACTGACAACATTCACTCACTGACAACATTCACTGACAAAATTCAATGACAACATTCACTCACTGACAACATTCACTGACAACATTCATTCTCTGACAACATTCACTGACAACATTCACTCACTGACAACATTCACTGACAACATTCACTCACTGACAACATTTACTCACTGACAACATTCACTGACAACATTCACTCACTGACAACATTCACTCTCTGACAACATTCGCTCACTGACAACATTCACTGACAACATTCACTGACAACATTCACTCACTGACAACATTCACTGACAACATTCACTCACTGACAACATTCACTGACAACATTCACTCACTGACAACATTTACTCACTGACAACATTCACTGACAACATTCACTCACTGACAACATTCACTGACAACATTCACTCACTGACAACATTCACTGACAACATTCACTCACTGACAACATTCACTCTCTGACAACATTCGCTCACTGACAACATTCACTGACAACATTCACTGACAACATTCACTCACTGACAACATTCACTCACTGACAACATTCACTGACAACATTCACTCTCTGACAACATTCACTGACAACATTCACTCACTGACAACATTCACTGACAACATTCACTCACTGACAACATTCACTGACAACATTCACTCACTGACAACATTCACTGACAACATTCACTCACTGACAACATTCACTGACTGACAACATTCACTGACAACATTCACTCACTGACAACATTCACTGACAACATTCATTCACTGACAACATTCACTGACAACATTCACTCACTGACAACATTCACTGACAACATTCACTCACTGACAACATTCACTCTCTGACAACATTCACTCACTGACAACATTCACTGACAACATTCACTCACTGACAACATTCACTGACAACATTCACTCACTGACAACATTCACTCACTGACAACATTCACTGACAACATTCACTCACTGACAACATTCACTGACAACATTCACTCACTGACAACATTCACTGACAACATTCACTGACAACATTCGCTCACTGACAACATTCACTGACAACATTCACTCTCTGACAACATTCACTCACTGACAACATTCACTGACAACATTCACTCACTGACAACATTCACTGACAACATTCACTCACTGACAACATTCACTGACAACATTCACTCACTGACAACATTCACTCACTGACAACATTCACTGACAACATTCACTCACTGACAACATTCACTGACAACATTCACTCACTGACAACATTCACTGACAACATTTACTCACTGACAACATTCACTGACAACATTCACTCACTGACAACATTCACTCTCTGACAACATTCGCTCACTGACAACATTCACTGACAACATTCACTGACAACATTCACTCACTGACAACATTCACTCTCTGACAACATTCACTCACTGACAACATTCACTGACAACATTCACTGACAACATTCACTCACTGACAACATTCACTGACAACATTCACTCTCTGACAACATTCACTCTCTGACAACATTTACTCACTGACAACATTCACTGACAACATTCACTCACTGACAACATTCACTCTCTGACAACATTCGCTCACTGACAACATTCACTGACAACATTCACTGACAACATTCACTCACTGACAACATTCACTGACAACATTCACTCTCTGACAACATTCACTGACAACATTCACTCACTGACAACATTCACTGACAACATTCACTCACTGACAACATTTACTCACTGACAACATTCACTGACAACATTCACTCACTGACAACATTCACTGACAACATTCACTCACTGAAACATTCACTCACTGACAACACTGACAACATTCACTGACAACATTCACTAACTGACAACATTCACTGACAACATTCACTCACTGACAACATTCACTGACAACATTCACTCACTGACAACATTCACTGACAACATTCGCTCACTGACAACATTCACTGACAACATTCACTCTCTGACAACATTCGCTCACTGACAACATTCACTGACAACATTCACTGACAACATTCACTCACTGACAACATTCACTCTCTGACAACATTCACTCACTGACAACATTCACTGACAACATTCACTCTCTGACAACATTCACTGACAACATTCACTCACTGACAACATTCACTGACAACATTCACTCACTGACAACATTCACTGACAACATTCACTCACTGACAACATTTACTCACTGACAACATTCACTGACAACATTCACTGACAACATTCACTCACTGACAACATTCACTGACAACATTCACTCACTGACAACATTCACTCACTGACAACATTCACTGACAACATTCACTCACTGACAACATTCACTGACAACATTCACTCACTGACAACATTCACTGACAACATTCACTCACTGACAACATTCACTGACAACATTCACTCACTGACAACATTCACTCTCTGACAACATTCACTCACTGACAACATTCACTGACAACATTCACTGACAACATTCACTCACTGACAACATTCACTGACAACATTCACTCTCTGACAACATTCACTGACAACATTCACTCACTGACAACATTCACTGACAACATTCACTCACTGACAACATTCACTGACAACATTCACTGACAACATTCACTCACTGACAACATTCACTCTCTGACAACATTCGCTCACTGACAACATTCACTGACAACATTCACTGACAACATTCACTCACTGACAACATTCACTGACAACATTCACTCACTGACAACATTCAAAGACAACATTCACTCACTGACAACATTCACTGACAACATTCACTCACTGACAACATTCACTGACAACATTCACTCACTGACAACATTCACTCTCTGACAACATTCACTCACTGACAACATTCACTGACAACATTCACTCACTGACAACATTCACTGACAACATTCACTCACTGACAACATTCACTCTCTGACAACATTCGCTCACTGACAACATTCACTGACAACATTCACTGACAACATTCACTCACTGACAACATTCACTGACAACATTCACTCACTGACAACATTTACTCACTGACAACATTCACTGACAACATTCACTCACTGACAACATTCACTGACAACATTCACTCACTGACAACATTCACTGACAACATTCACTCACTGACAACATTCACTGACAACATTCACTCACTGACAACATTCACTGACAACATTCGCTCACTGACAACATTCACTGACAACATTCACTCACTGACAACATTCACTCACTGACAACATTCACTGACAACATTCGCTCACTGACAACATTCACTGACAACATTCACTCTCTGACAACATTCACTCACTGACAACATTCACTGACAACATTCACTCACTGACAACATTCACTGACAACATTCACTCACTGACAACATTCACTGACAACATTCACTCACTGACAACATTCACTCACTGACAACATTCACTGACAACATTCACTCACTGACAACATTCACTGACAACATTCACTCACTGACAACATTCACTGACAACATTCACTCACTGACAACATTCACTCTCTGACAACATTCACTCACTGACAACATTCACTGACAACATTCACTCACTGACAACATTCACTGACAACATTCATTCTCTGACAACATTCACTGACAACATTCACTCACTGACAACATTCACTGACAACATTCACTCACTGACAACATTTACTCACTGACAACATTCACTGACAACATTCACTCACTGACAACATTCACTCTCTGACAACATTCGCTCACTGACAAAATTCACTGACAACATTCACTGACAACATTCACTCACTGACAACATTCACTGACAACATTCACTCACTGACAACATTCACTGACAACATTCACTCACTGACAACATTTACTCACTGACAACATTCACTGACAACATTCACTCACTGACAACATTCACTGACAACATTCACTCACTGACAACATTCACTGACAACATTCACTCACTGACAACATTCACTCTCTGACAACATTCGCTCACTGACAACATTCACTGACAACATTCACTGACAACATTCACTCACTGACAACATTCACTGACAACATTCACTCACTGACAACATTTACTCACTGACAACATTCACTGACAACATTCACTCACTGACAACATTCACTGACAACATTCACTCACTGACAACATTCACTCACTGACAACATTCACTGACAACATTCACTCACTGACAACATTCACTGACAACATTCACTCACTGACAACATTCACTGACAACATTCACTCACTGACAACATTCACTGACAACATTCGCTCACTTACAACATTCACTGACAACATTCACTCACTGACAACATTCACTCACTGACAACATTCACTGACAACATTCGCTCACTGACAACATTCACTGACAACATTCACTCTCTGACAACATTCACTCACTGACAACATTCACTGACAACATTCACTCACTGACAACATTCACTGACAACATTCACTCACTGACAACATTCACTGACAACATTCACTCACTGACAACATTCACTCACTGACAACATTCACTGACAACATTCACTCACTGACAACATTCACTCTCTGACAACATTCACTCACTGACAACATTCACTGACAACATTCACTGACAACATTCACTCACTGACAACATTCACTGACAACATTCATTCTCTGACAACATTCACTGACAACATTCACTCACTGACAACATTCACTGACAACATTCACTCACTGACAACATTTACTCACTGACAACATTCACTGACAACATTCACTCACTGACAACATTCACTCTCTGACAACATTCGCTCACTGACAACATTCACTGACAACATTCACTGACAACATTCACTCACTGACAACATTCACTGACAACATTCACTCTCTGACAACATTCACTGACAACATTCACTCACTGACAACATTCACTGACAACATTCACTCACTGACAACATTCACTGACAACATTCACTGACAACATTCACTCACTGACAACATTCACTCTCTGACAACATTCGCTCACTGACAACATTCACTGACAACATTCACTGACAACATTCACTCACTGACAACATTCACTGACAACATTCACTCACTGACAACATTCAAAGACAACATTCACTCACTGACAACATTCACTGACAACATTCACTCACTGACAACATTCACTGACAACATTCACTCACTGACAACATTCACTCTCTGACAACATTCACTCACTGACAACATTCACTGACAACATTCACTCACTGACAACATTCACTGACAACATTCACTCACTGACAACATTCACTCTCTGACAACATTCGCTCACTGACAACATTCACTGACAACATTCACTGACAACATTCACTCACTGACAACATTCACTGACAACATTCACTCACTGACAACATTTACTCACTGACAACATTCACTGACAACATTCACTCACTGACAACATTCACTGACAACATTCACTCACTGACAACATTCACTGACAACATTCACTCACTGACAACATTCACTGACAACATTCACTCACTGACAACATTCACTGACAACATTCGCTCACTGACAACATTCACTGACAACATTCACTCACTGACAACATTCACTGACAACATTCACTCACTGACAACATTCACTCACTGACAACATTCACTGACAACATTCACTCACTGACAACATTCACTGACAACATTCACTCACTGACAACATTCACTGACAACATTTACTCACTGACAACATTCACTGACAACATTCACTCACTGACAACATTCACTCACTGACAACATTCACTGACAACATTCACTCTCTGACAACATTCACTCACTGACAACATTCACTCTCTGACAACATTCACTCACTGACAACATTCACTGACAACATTCACTCTCTGACAACATTCACTCACTGACATCATTCACTCTCTGACAACATTCACTCACTGACAACATTCACTCTCTGACAACATTCACTCACTGACAACATTCACTGACAACATTCACTCTCTGACAACATCCATTCACTGACAACATTAACTGACAACATTCACTCACTGACAACATTCACTCTCTGACAACATTCACTCACTGACAACATTCACTGACAACATTCACTGACAACATTCACTCACTGACAACATTCACTGACAACATTCACTCTCTGACAACATTCACTGACAACATTCACTCACTGACAACATTCACTGACAACATTCACTCACTGACAACATTCACTGACAACATTCACTCACTGACAACATTCACTGACAACATTCGCTCACTGACAACATTCACTGACAACATTCACTCTCTGACAACATTCACTCACTGACAACATTCACTGACAACATTCACTCACTGAGAACATTCACTGACAACATTCACTCACTGACAACATTCACTCACTGACAACATTCACTGACAACATTCACTCACTGACAACATTCACTGACAACATTCACTCACTGACAACATTCACTGACAACATTCACTCACTGACAACATTCACTGACAACATTCACTCACTGACAACATTCAATCACTGACAACATTCACTCTCTGACAACATTCACTCTCTGACAGCATTCACTGACAACATTCGCTCACTGACAACATTCACTCACTGACAACATTCACTGACAACATTCCCTCACTGACAACATTCACGCACTGACAACATTCACTCTCTGACAACATTCACTCACTGACAACATTCACTGACAACATTCACTGACAACATTCACTCACTGACAACATTCACTGACAACATTCACTCACTGACAACATTCACTCACTGACAACATTCACTGACAACATTCACTCACTGACAACATTCACTGACAACATTCACTCACTGACAACATTCACTGACAACATTCGCTCACTGACAACATTCACTGACAACATTCACTCTCTGACAACATTCACTCACTGACAACATTCACTGACAACATTCACTCACTGACAACATTCACTGACAACATTCACTCACTGACAACATTCACTCACTGACAACATTCACTGACAACATTCACTCATTGACAACATTCACTGACAACATTCACTCACTGACAACATTCACTGACAACATTCACTCACTGACAACATTCACTGACAACATTCACTCACTGACAACATTCACTCTCTGACAACATTCACTCACTGACAACATTCACTGACAACATTCACTCACTGACAACATTCACTGACAACATTCACTCTCTGACAACATTCACTGACAACATTCACTCACTGACAACATTCACTGACAACATTCACTCACTGACAACATTTACTCACTGACAACATTCACTGACAACATTCACTCACTGACAACATTCACTCTCTGACAACATTCGCTCACTGACAACATTCACTGACAACATTCACTCACTGACAACATTCACTGACAACATTCACTCTCTGACAACATTCACTGACAACATTCACTCACTGACAACATTCACTGACAACATTCACTCACTGACAACATTCACTCACTGACAACATTCACTGACAACATTCACTCACTGACAACATTCACTCACTGACAACATTCACTGACAACATTCGCTCACTGACAACATTTACTGACAACATTCACTCTCTGACAACATTCACTCACTGACAACATTCACTGACAACATTCACTCACTGACAACATTCACTGACAACATTCACTCACTGACAACATTCACTGACAACATTCACTCACTGACAACATTCACTCACTGACAACATTCACTGACAACATTCACTCACTGACAACATTCACTCTCTGACAACATTCACTCACTGACAACATTCACTGACAACATTCACTGACAACATTCACTCACTGACAACATTCACTGACAACATTCACTCACTGACAACATTTACTCACTGACAACATTCACTGACAACATTCACTCACTGACAACATTCACTCTCTGACAACATTCGCTCACTGACAACATTCACTGACAACATTCACTCACTGACAACATTCACTGACAACATTCGCTCACTGACAACATTTACTGACAACATTCACTCTCTGACAACATTCACTCACTGACAACATTCACTGACAACATTCACTCACTGACAACATTCACTGACAACATTCACTCACTGACAACATTCACTCACTGACAACATTCACTGACAACATTCACTCACTGACAACATTCACTGACAACATTCTCTCACTGACAACATTCACTGACAACATTCACTCACTGACAACATTCACTCTCTGACAACATTCACTCACTGACAACATTCACTGACAACATTCACTGACAACATTCACTCACTGACAACATTCACTGACAACATTCACTCACTGACAACATTTACTCACTGACAACATTCACTGACAACATTCACTCACTGACAACATTCACTGACAACATTCACTCACTGACAACATTCACTCACTGACAACATTCACTGACAACATTCACTCACTGACAACATTCACTGACAACATTCACTCACTGACAACATTCACTGACAACATTCACTCACTGACAACATTCACTGACAACATTCACTCTCTGACAACATTCACTCACTGACAACATTCACTGACAACATTCACTCACTGACAACATTCACTGACAACATTCACTCACTGACAACATTCACTGACAACATTCACTCACTGACAACATTCACTGACAACATTCACTCACTGACAACATTCACTGACAACATTCACTCACTGACAACATTCACTGACAACATTCACTCACTGACAACATTCACTCACTGACAACATTCACTGACAACATTCACTCACTGACAACATTCACTGACAACATTCACTCACTGACAACATTCACTGACAACATTCACTCACTGACAACATTTACTGACAACATTCACTCTCTGACAACATTCACTCACTGACAACATTCACTGACAACATTCACTCACTGACAACATTCACTGACAACATTCACTCACTGACAACATTCACTGACAACATTCACTCACTGACAACATTCACTGACAACATTCACTCACTGACAACATTCACTGACAACATTCACTCACTGACAACATTCACTCACTGACAACATTCACTGACAACATTCACTCACTGACAACATTCACTGACAACATTCACTCACTGACAACATTCACTGACAACATTCACTCACTGACAACATTCACTCTCTGACAACATTCACTCACTGACAACATTCACTGACAACATTCACTCACTGACAACATTCACTGACAACATTCACTCTCTGACAACATTCACTGACAACATTCACTCACTGACAACATTCACTGACAACATTCACTCACTGACAACATTCACTCACTGACAACATTCACTGACAACATTCACTCACTGACAACATTCACTGACAACATTCGCTCACTGACAACATTCACTGACAACATTCACTCTCTGACAACATTCACTCACTGACAACATTCACTGACAACATTCACTCACTGACAACATTCACTCACTGACAACATTCACTGACAACATTCACTCACTGACAACATTCACTGACAACATTCACTCACTGACAACATTCACTGACAACATTCACTCACTGACAACATTTACTCTCTGACAACATTCACTCACTGACAACATTCAATGACAACATTCACTGACAACATTCACTCTCTGACAACATTCACTGACAACATTCACTCACTGACAACATTCACTGACAACATTCACTCACTGACAACATTTACTCACTGACAACATTCACTGACAACATTCACTCACTGACAACATTCGCTCACTGACAACATTCACTGACAACATTCACTCACTGACAACATTCACTGACAACATTCACTCTCTGACAACATTCACTCACTGACAACATTCACTCACTGACAACATTTACTCACTGACAACATTCACTGACAACATTCACTCACTGACAACATTCACTGACAACATTCACTCACTGACAACATTCACTCACTGACAACATTCACTGACAACATTCACTCACTGACAACATTCACTGACAACATTCACTCACTGACAACATTCACTGACAACATTCGCTCACTGACAACATTCACTGACAACATTCACTCTCTGACAACATTCACTCACTGACAACATTCACTGACAACATTCACTCACTGAGAACATTCACTGACAACATTCACTCACTGACAACATTCACTCACTGACAACATTCACTGACAACATTCACTCACTGACAACATTCACTGACAACATTCGCACACTGACAACATTCACTGACAACATTCACTCACTGACAACATTCACTGACAACATTCACTCACTGACAACATTCACTGACAACATTCACTCACTGACAACATTCACTGACAACATTCACTCTCTGACAACATTCACTGACTGACAACATTCACTGACAACATTCACTCACTGACAACATTCACTGACAACATTCACTCACTGACAACATTCACTCACTGACAACATTCACTGACAACATTCACTCACTGACAACATTCACTGACAACATTCACTCACTGACAACATTCACTGACAACATTCACTCACTGACAACATTCACTGACAACATTCACTCACTGACAACATTCACTCTCTGACAACATTCGCTCACTGACAACATTCACTGACAACATTCACTGACAACATTCACTCACTGACAACATTCACTGACAACATTCACTCTCTGACAACATTCACTGACAACATTCACTCACTGACAACATTCACTGACAACATTCACTCACTGACAACATTTACTCACTGACAACATTCACTGACAACATTCACTCACTGACAACATTCACTGACAACATTCACTCACTGAAACATTCACTCACTGACAACACTGACAACATTCACTGACAACATTCACTCACTGACAACATTCACTGACAACATTCACTCACTGACAACATTCACTGACAACATTCACTCACTGACAACATTCACTGACAACATTCGCTCACTGACAACATTCACTGACAACATTCACTCTCTGACAACATTCGCTCACTGACAACATTCACTGACAACATTCACTGACAACATTCACTCTCTGACAACATTCACTGACAACATTCACTCACTGACAACATTCACTGACAACATTCACTCACTGACAACATTCACTGACAACATTCACTCACTGACAACATTTACTCACTGACAACATTCACTCACTGACAACATTCACTGACAACATTCACTCACTGACAACATTCACTGACAACATTCACTCACTGACAACATTCACTCACTGACAACATTCACTGACAACATTCACTCACTGACAACATTCACTGACAACATTCACTCACTGACAACA
This sequence comes from Staurois parvus, assembly GCF_062004578.1. Classification (NCBI taxonomy): domain Eukaryota; kingdom Metazoa; phylum Chordata; class Amphibia; order Anura; family Ranidae; genus Staurois; species Staurois parvus. The sequence continues at coordinate 963,432 of NW_028319990.1, forward strand.
TTCACTGACAACATTCACTCACTGACAACATTCACTGACAACATTCACTCACTGACAACATTCACTCTCTGACAACATTCACTCACTGACAACATTCACTGACAACATTCACTGACAACATTCACTCACTGACAACATTCACTGACAACATTCACTCTCTGACAACATTCACTGACAACATTCACTCACTGACAACATTCACTGACAACATTCACTCACTGACAACATTTACTCACTGACAACATTCACTGACAACATTCACTCACTGACAACATTCACTCTCTGACAACATTCGCTCACTGACAACATTCACTGACAACATTCACTGACAACATTCACTCACTGACAACATTCACTGACAACATTCACTCTCTGACAACATTCACTGACAACATTCACTCACTGACAACATTCACTGACAACATTCACTCACTGACAACATTTACTCACTGACAACATTCACTGACAACATTCACTCACAGACAACATTCACTGACAACATTCACTCACTGACAACATTCACTCACTGACAACATTCACTGACAACATTCACTCACTGACAACATTCACTGACAACATTCACTCACTGACAACATTCACTGACAACATTCACTCTCTGACAACATTCACTCACTGACAACATTCACTCTCTGACAACATTCACTCACTGACAACATTCACTGACAACATTCACTCACTGACAACATTCACTGACAACATTCACTCACTGACAACATTCACTGACAACATTCACTCACTGACAACATTCACTCACTGACAACATTCACTGACAACATTCACTCACTGACAACATTCACTGACAACATTCACTCACTGACAACATTCACTCTCTGACAACATTCACTCACTGACAACATTCACTGACAACATTCACTCACTGACAACATTCACTGACAACATTCACTCACTGACAACATTCACTCACTGACAACATTTACTCACTGACAACATTCACTGACAACATTCACTCACTGACAACATTCACTCACTGACAACATTCACTGACAACATTCACTCACTGACAACATTCACTGACAACATTCACTCTCTGACAACATTCACTCACTGACAACATTCACTGACAACATTCACTCACTGACAACATTCACTGACAACATTCACTCACTGACAACATTCACTGACAACATTCACTCACTGACAACATTCACTGACAACATTCACTCACTGACAACATTCACTGACAACATTCACTCACTGACAACATTCACTCTCTGACAACATTCACTCACTGACAACATTCACTGACAACATTCACTGACAACATTCACTCACTGACAACATTCACTGACAACATTCACTCTCTGACAACATTCACTGACAACATTCACTCACTGACAACATTCACTGACAACATTCACTCACTGACAACATTTACTCACTGACAACATTCACTGACAACATTCACTCACTGACAACATTCACTCTCTGACAACATTCGCTCACTGACAACATTCACTGACAACATTCACTGACAACATTCACTCACTGACAACATTCACTGACAACATTCACTCTCTGACAACATTCACTGACAACATTCACTCACTGACAACATTCACTCACTGACAACATTCACTGACAACATTCACTCACTGACAACATTCACTGACAACATTCACTCACTGACAACATTCACTGACAACATTCACTCACTGACAACATTCACTGACAACATTCACTCACTGACAACATTCACTGACAACATTCACTCACTGACAACATTCACTGACTGACAACATTCACTGACAACATTCACTCACTGACAACATTCACTGACAACATTCATTCACTGACAACATTCACTGACAACATTCACTCACTGACAACATTCACTGACAACATTCACTCACTGACAACATTCACTCTCTGACAACATTCACTCACTGACAACATTCACTGACAACATTCACTCACTGACAACATTCACTGACAACATTCACTCACTGACAACATTCACTCACTGACAACATTCACTGACAACATTCACTCACTGACAACATTCACTGACAACATTCACTCACTGACAACATTCACTGACAACATTCACTGACAACATTCGCTCACTGACAACATTCACTGACAACATTCACTCTCTGACAACATTCACTCACTGACAACATTCACTGACAACATTCACTCACTGACAACATTCACTGACAACATTCACTCACTGACAACATTCACTGACAACATTCACTCACTGACAACATTCACTGACAACATTCACTCACTGACAACATTCACTGACAACATTCACTCACTGACAACATTCACTCTCTGACAACATTCACTCACTGACAACATTCACTGACAACATTCACTGACAACATTCACTCACTGACAACATTCACTGACAACATTCACTCTCTGACAACATTCACTCTCTGACAACATTCACTCACTGACAACATTCACTGACAACATTCACTCACTGACAACATTTACTCACTGACAACATTCACTGACAACATTCACTCACTGACAACATTCACTCTCTGACAACATTCGCTCACTGACAACATTCACTGACAACATTCACTGACAACATTCACTCACTGACAACATTCACTGACAACATTCACTCTCTGACAACATTCACTGACAACATTCACTCACTGACAACATTCACTGACAACATTCACTCACTGACAACATTTACTCACTGACAACATTCACTGACAACATTCACTCACTGACAACATTCACTGACAACATTCACTCACTGAAACATTCACTCACTGACAACACTGACAACATTCACTGACAACATTCACTCACTGACAACATTCACTGACAACATTCACTCACTGACAACATTCACTGACAACATTCACTCACTGACAACATTCACTGACAACATTCGCTCACTGACAACATTCACTGACAACATTCACTCTCTGACAACATTCGCTCACTGACAACATTCACTGACAACATTCACTGACAACATTCACTCACTGACAACATTCACTCTCTGACAACATTCACTCACTGACAACATTCACTGACAACATTCACTCTCTGACAACATTCACTGACAACATTCACTCACTGACAACATTCACTGACAACATTCACTCACTGACAACATTCACTGACAACATTCACTCACTGACAACATTCACTGACAACATTCACTCACTGACAACATTCACTCACTGACAACAATCACTGACAACATTCACTCACTGACAACATTCACTGACAACATTCACTCACTGACAACATTCACTGACAACATTCACTCACTGACAACATTCACTGACAACATTCACTCACTGACAACATTCACTCTCTGACAACATTCACTCACTGACAACATTCACTGACAACATTCACTGACAACATTCACTCACTGACAACATTCACTGACAACATTCACTCTCTGACAACATTCACTGACAACATTCACTCACTGACAACATTCACTGACAACATTCACTCACTGACAACATTTACTCACTGACAACATTCACTGACAACATTCACTCACTGACAACATTCACTCTCTGACAACATTCGCTCACTGACAACATTCACTCACTGACAACATTCACTGACAACATTCACTCACTGACAACATTCACTGACAACATTCACTCACTGACAACATTCACTGACAACATTCACTCACTGACAACATTCACTGACAACATTCACTCACTGACAACATTCACTGACAACATTCACTCACTGACAACATTCACTCTCTGACAACATTCACTCACTGACAACATTCACTGACAACATTCACTCACTGACAACATTCACTGACAACATTCACTCACTGACAACATTCACTCTCTGACAACATTCGCTCACTGACAACATTCACTGACAACATTCACTGACAACATTCACTCACTGACAACATTCACTGACAACATTCACTCACTGACAACATTTACTCACTGACAACATTCACTGACAACATTCACTCACTGACAACATTCACTGACAACATTCACTCACTGACAACATTCACTCACTGACAACATTCACTGACAACATTCACTCACTGACAACATTCACTGACAACATTCACTCACTGACAACATTCACTGACAACATTCACTCACTGACAACATTCACTCACTGACAACATTCACTGACAACATTCGCTCACTGACAACATTCACTGACAACATTCACTCACTGACAACATTCACTCACTGACAACATTCACTGACAACATTCACTCACTGACAACATTCACTGACAACATTCACTCACTGACAACATTCACTGACAACATTCACTCACTGACAACATTCACTCACTGACAACATTCACTGACAACATTCGCTCACTGACAACATTCACTGACAACATTCACTCACTGACAACATTCACTCACTGACAACATTCACTGACAACATTCACTCACTGACAACATTCACTGACAACATTCACTCACTGACAACATTCACTGACAACATTCACTCACTGACAACATTCACTCACTGACAACATTCACTGACAAAATTCAATGACAACATTCACTCACTGACAACATTCACTGACAACATTCATTCTCTGACAACATTCACTGACAACATTCACTCACTGACAACATTCACTGACAACATTCACTCACTGACAACATTTACTCACTGACAACATTCACTGACAACATTCACTCACTGACAACATTCACTCTCTGACAACATTCGCTCACTGACAACATTCACTGACAACATTCACTGACAACATTCACTCACTGACAACATTCACTGACAACATTCACTCACTGACAACATTCACTGACAACATTCACTCACTGACAACATTTACTCACTGACAACATTCACTGACAACATTCACTCACTGACAACATTCACTGACAACATTCACTCACTGACAACATTCACTGACAACATTCACTCACTGACAACATTCACTCTCTGACAACATTCGCTCACTGACAACATTCACTGACAACATTCACTGACAACATTCACTCACTGACAACATTCACTCACTGACAACATTCACTGACAACATTCACTCTCTGACAACATTCACTGACAACATTCACTCACTGACAACATTCACTGACAACATTCACTCACTGACAACATTCACTGACAACATTCACTCACTGACAACATTCACTGACAACATTCACTCACTGACAACATTCACTGACTGACAACATTCACTGACAACATTCACTCACTGACAACATTCACTGACAACATTCATTCACTGACAACATTCACTGACAACATTCACTCACTGACAACATTCACTGACAACATTCACTCACTGACAACATTCACTCTCTGACAACATTCACTCACTGACAACATTCACTGACAACATTCACTCACTGACAACATTCACTGACAACATTCACTCACTGACAACATTCACTCACTGACAACATTCACTGACAACATTCACTCACTGACAACATTCACTGACAACATTCACTCACTGACAACATTCACTGACAACATTCACTGACAACATTCGCTCACTGACAACATTCACTGACAACATTCACTCTCTGACAACATTCACTCACTGACAACATTCACTGACAACATTCACTCACTGACAACATTCACTGACAACATTCACTCACTGACAACATTCACTGACAACATTCACTCACTGACAACATTCACTCACTGACAACATTCACTGACAACATTCACTCACTGACAACATTCACTGACAACATTCACTCACTGACAACATTCACTGACAACATTTACTCACTGACAACATTCACTGACAACATTCACTCACTGACAACATTCACTCTCTGACAACATTCGCTCACTGACAACATTCACTGACAACATTCACTGACAACATTCACTCACTGACAACATTCACTCTCTGACAACATTCACTCACTGACAACATTCACTGACAACATTCACTGACAACATTCACTCACTGACAACATTCACTGACAACATTCACTCTCTGACAACATTCACTCTCTGACAACATTTACTCACTGACAACATTCACTGACAACATTCACTCACTGACAACATTCACTCTCTGACAACATTCGCTCACTGACAACATTCACTGACAACATTCACTGACAACATTCACTCACTGACAACATTCACTGACAACATTCACTCTCTGACAACATTCACTGACAACATTCACTCACTGACAACATTCACTGACAACATTCACTCACTGACAACATTTACTCACTGACAACATTCACTGACAACATTCACTCACTGACAACATTCACTGACAACATTCACTCACTGAAACATTCACTCACTGACAACACTGACAACATTCACTGACAACATTCACTAACTGACAACATTCACTGACAACATTCACTCACTGACAACATTCACTGACAACATTCACTCACTGACAACATTCACTGACAACATTCGCTCACTGACAACATTCACTGACAACATTCACTCTCTGACAACATTCGCTCACTGACAACATTCACTGACAACATTCACTGACAACATTCACTCACTGACAACATTCACTCTCTGACAACATTCACTCACTGACAACATTCACTGACAACATTCACTCTCTGACAACATTCACTGACAACATTCACTCACTGACAACATTCACTGACAACATTCACTCACTGACAACATTCACTGACAACATTCACTCACTGACAACATTTACTCACTGACAACATTCACTGACAACATTCACTGACAACATTCACTCACTGACAACATTCACTGACAACATTCACTCACTGACAACATTCACTCACTGACAACATTCACTGACAACATTCACTCACTGACAACATTCACTGACAACATTCACTCACTGACAACATTCACTGACAACATTCACTCACTGACAACATTCACTGACAACATTCACTCACTGACAACATTCACTCTCTGACAACATTCACTCACTGACAACATTCACTGACAACATTCACTGACAACATTCACTCACTGACAACATTCACTGACAACATTCACTCTCTGACAACATTCACTGACAACATTCACTCACTGACAACATTCACTGACAACATTCACTCACTGACAACATTCACTGACAACATTCACTGACAACATTCACTCACTGACAACATTCACTCTCTGACAACATTCGCTCACTGACAACATTCACTGACAACATTCACTGACAACATTCACTCACTGACAACATTCACTGACAACATTCACTCACTGACAACATTCAAAGACAACATTCACTCACTGACAACATTCACTGACAACATTCACTCACTGACAACATTCACTGACAACATTCACTCACTGACAACATTCACTCTCTGACAACATTCACTCACTGACAACATTCACTGACAACATTCACTCACTGACAACATTCACTGACAACATTCACTCACTGACAACATTCACTCTCTGACAACATTCGCTCACTGACAACATTCACTGACAACATTCACTGACAACATTCACTCACTGACAACATTCACTGACAACATTCACTCACTGACAACATTTACTCACTGACAACATTCACTGACAACATTCACTCACTGACAACATTCACTGACAACATTCACTCACTGACAACATTCACTGACAACATTCACTCACTGACAACATTCACTGACAACATTCACTCACTGACAACATTCACTGACAACATTCGCTCACTGACAACATTCACTGACAACATTCACTCACTGACAACATTCACTCACTGACAACATTCACTGACAACATTCGCTCACTGACAACATTCACTGACAACATTCACTCTCTGACAACATTCACTCACTGACAACATTCACTGACAACATTCACTCACTGACAACATTCACTGACAACATTCACTCACTGACAACATTCACTGACAACATTCACTCACTGACAACATTCACTCACTGACAACATTCACTGACAACATTCACTCACTGACAACATTCACTGACAACATTCACTCACTGACAACATTCACTGACAACATTCACTCACTGACAACATTCACTCTCTGACAACATTCACTCACTGACAACATTCACTGACAACATTCACTCACTGACAACATTCACTGACAACATTCATTCTCTGACAACATTCACTGACAACATTCACTCACTGACAACATTCACTGACAACATTCACTCACTGACAACATTTACTCACTGACAACATTCACTGACAACATTCACTCACTGACAACATTCACTCTCTGACAACATTCGCTCACTGACAAAATTCACTGACAACATTCACTGACAACATTCACTCACTGACAACATTCACTGACAACATTCACTCACTGACAACATTCACTGACAACATTCACTCACTGACAACATTTACTCACTGACAACATTCACTGACAACATTCACTCACTGACAACATTCACTGACAACATTCACTCACTGACAACATTCACTGACAACATTCACTCACTGACAACATTCACTCTCTGACAACATTCGCTCACTGACAACATTCACTGACAACATTCACTGACAACATTCACTCACTGACAACATTCACTGACAACATTCACTCACTGACAACATTTACTCACTGACAACATTCACTGACAACATTCACTCACTGACAACATTCACTGACAACATTCACTCACTGACAACATTCACTCACTGACAACATTCACTGACAACATTCACTCACTGACAACATTCACTGACAACATTCACTCACTGACAACATTCACTGACAACATTCACTCACTGACAACATTCACTGACAACATTCGCTCACTTACAACATTCACTGACAACATTCACTCACTGACAACATTCACTCACTGACAACATTCACTGACAACATTCGCTCACTGACAACATTCACTGACAACATTCACTCTCTGACAACATTCACTCACTGACAACATTCACTGACAACATTCACTCACTGACAACATTCACTGACAACATTCACTCACTGACAACATTCACTGACAACATTCACTCACTGACAACATTCACTCACTGACAACATTCACTGACAACATTCACTCACTGACAACATTCACTCTCTGACAACATTCACTCACTGACAACATTCACTGACAACATTCACTGACAACATTCACTCACTGACAACATTCACTGACAACATTCATTCTCTGACAACATTCACTGACAACATTCACTCACTGACAACATTCACTGACAACATTCACTCACTGACAACATTTACTCACTGACAACATTCACTGACAACATTCACTCACTGACAACATTCACTCTCTGACAACATTCGCTCACTGACAACATTCACTGACAACATTCACTGACAACATTCACTCACTGACAACATTCACTGACAACATTCACTCTCTGACAACATTCACTGACAACATTCACTCACTGACAACATTCACTGACAACATTCACTCACTGACAACATTCACTGACAACATTCACTGACAACATTCACTCACTGACAACATTCACTCTCTGACAACATTCGCTCACTGACAACATTCACTGACAACATTCACTGACAACATTCACTCACTGACAACATTCACTGACAACATTCACTCACTGACAACATTCAAAGACAACATTCACTCACTGACAACATTCACTGACAACATTCACTCACTGACAACATTCACTGACAACATTCACTCACTGACAACATTCACTCTCTGACAACATTCACTCACTGACAACATTCACTGACAACATTCACTCACTGACAACATTCACTGACAACATTCACTCACTGACAACATTCACTCTCTGACAACATTCGCTCACTGACAACATTCACTGACAACATTCACTGACAACATTCACTCACTGACAACATTCACTGACAACATTCACTCACTGACAACATTTACTCACTGACAACATTCACTGACAACATTCACTCACTGACAACATTCACTGACAACATTCACTCACTGACAACATTCACTGACAACATTCACTCACTGACAACATTCACTGACAACATTCACTCACTGACAACATTCACTGACAACATTCGCTCACTGACAACATTCACTGACAACATTCACTCACTGACAACATTCACTCACTGACAACATTCACTGACAACATTCGCTCACTGACAACATTCACTGACAACATTCACTCTCTGACAACATTCACTCACTGACAACATTCACTGACAACATTCACTCACTGACAACATTCACTGACAACATTCACTCACTGACAACATTCACTGACAACATTCACTCACTGACAACATTCACTCACTGACAACATTCACTGACAACATTCACTCACTGACAACATTCACTGACAACATTCACTCACTGACAACATTCACTGACAACATTCACTCACTGACAACATTCACTCTCTGACAACATTCACTCACTGACAACATTCACTGACAACATTCACTCACTGACAACATTCACTGACAACATTCATTCTCTGACAACATTCACTGACAACATTCACTCACTGACAACATTCACTGACAACATTCACTCACTGACAACATTTACTCACTGACAACATTCACTGACAACATTCACTCACTGACAACATTCACTCTCTGACAACATTCGCTCACTGACAACATTCACTGACAACATTCACTGACAACATTCACTCACTGACAACATTCACTGACAACATTCACTCACTGACAACATTCACTGACAACATTCACTCACTGACAACATTTACTCACTGACAACATTCACTGACAACATTCACTCACTGACAACATTCACTGACAACATTCACTCACTGACAACATTCACTGACAACATTCACTCACTGACAACATTCACTCTCTGACAACATTCGCTCACTGACAACATTCACTGACAACATTCACTGACAACATTCACTCACTGACAACATTCACTGACAACATTCACTCACTGACAACATTTACTCACTGACAACATTCACTGACAACATTCACTCACTGACAACATTCACTGACAACATTCACTCACTGACAACATTCACTCACTGACAACATTCACTGACAACATTCACTCACTGACAACATTCACTGACAACATTCACTCACTGACAACATTCACTGACAACATTCACTCACTGACAACATTCACTGACAACATTCGCTCACTTACAACATTCACTGACAACATTCACTCACTGACAACATTCACTCACTGACAACATTCACTGACAACATTCGCTCACTGACAACATTCACTGACAACATTCACTCTCTGACAACATTCACTCACTGACAACATTCACTGACAACATTCACTCACTGACAACATTCACTGACAACATTCACTCACTGACAACATTCACTGACAACATTCACTCACTGACAACATTCACTCACTGACAACATTCACTGACAACATTCACTCACTGACAACATTCACTCTCTGACAACATTCACTCACTGACAACATTCACTGACAACATTCACTGACAACATTCACTCACTGACAACATTCACTGACAACATTCATTCTCTGACAACATTCACTGACAACATTCACTCACTGACAACATTCACTGACAACATTCACTCACTGACAACATTTACTCACTGACAACATTCACTGACAACATTCACTCACTGACAACATTCACTCTCTGACAACATTCGCTCACTGACAACATTCACTGACAACATTCACTGACAACATTCACTCACTGACAACATTCACTGACAACATTCACTCTCTGACAACATTCACTGACAACATTCACTCACTGACAACATTCACTGACAACATTCACTCACTGACAACATTTACTCACTGACAACATTCACTGACAACATTCACTCACTGACAACATTCACTGACAACATTCACTCACTGACAACATTCACTCACTGACAACATTCACTGACAACATTCACTCACTGACAACATTCACTGACAACATTCACTCACTGACAACATTCACTCTCTGACAACATTCGCTCACTGACAACATTCACTGACAACATTCACTCACTGACAACATTCACTGACAACATTCACTCTCTGACAACATTCACTGACAACATTCACTCACTGACAACATTCACTGACAACATTCACTCACTGACAACATTTACTCACTGACAACATTCACTGACAACATTCACTCACAGACAACATTCACTGACAACATTCACTCACTGACAACATTCACTCACTGACAACATTCACTGACAACATTCACTCACTGACAACATTCACTGACAACATTCACTCACTGACAACATTCACTGACAACATTCACTCTCTGACAACATTCACTCACTGACAACATTCACTGACAACATTCACTCACTGACAACATTCACTGACAACATTCACTCACTGACAACATTCACTCACTGACAACATTCACTGACAACATTCACTCACTGACAACATTCACTGACAACATTCACTCACTGACAACATTCACTGATAACATTCACTCACTGACAACATTCACTCTCTGACAACATTCACTCACTGACAACATTCACTGACAACATTCACTGACAACATTCACTCACTGACAACATTCACTGACAACATTCACTCTCTGACAACATTCACTGACAACATTCACTCACTGACAACATTCACTGACAACATTCACTCACTGACAACATTTACTCACTGACAACATTCCCTGACAACATTCACTCACTGACAACATTCACTCTCTGACAACATTCGCTCACTGACAACATTCACTGACAACATTCACTGACAACATTCACTCACTGACAACATTCACTGACAACATTCACTCTCTGACAACATTCACTCTCTGACAACATTCGCTCACTGACAACATTCACTGACAACATTCACTGACAACATTCACTCACTGACAACATTCACTGACAACATTCACTCACTGACAACATTCACTGACAACATTCGCTCACTGACAACATTCACTCTCTGACAACATTCACTCACTGACAACATTCACTGACAACATTCACTCACTGACAACATTCACTGACAACATTCACTCACTCACAACATTCACTGACAACATTCACTCACTGACAACATTCACTCACTGACAACATTTACTGACAACATTCACTCACTGACAACATTCACTGACAACATTCACTCACTGACAACATTCACTGACAACATTCACTCACTGACAACATTCACTGACAACATTCACTCACTGACAACATTCACTGACAACATTCACTCACTGACAACATTCACTCTCTGACAACATTCACTCACTGACAACATTTACTGACAACATTCACTCACTGACAACATTCACTGACAACATTCACTCACTGACAACATTCACTCACTGACAACATTCACTGACAACATTCACTCACTGACAACATTCACTGACAACATTCACTCACTGACAACATTCACTCACTGACAACATTCACTGACAACATTCACTCACTGACAACATTCACTGACAACATTCACTCACTGACAACATTCACTGACAACATTTACTCACTGACAACATTCACTGACAACATTCACTCACTGACAACATTCACTCACTGACAACATTCACTCTCTGACAACATTCACTCACTGACAACATTCACTCTCTGACAACATTCACTCACTGACAACATTCACTGACAACATTCACTCTCTGACAACATTCACTCACTGACATCATTCACTCTCTGACAACATTCACTCACTGACAACATTCACTCTCTGACAACATTCACTCACTGACAACATTCACTGACAACATTCACTCTCTGACAACATTCATTCACTGACAACATTAACTGACAACATTCACTCACTGACAACATTCACTCTCTGACAACATTCACTCACTGACAACATTCACTGACAACATTCACTGACAACATTCACTCACTGACAACATTCACTGACAACATTCACTCTCTGACAACATTCACTGACAACATTCACTCACTGACAACATTCACTGACAACATTCACTCACTGACAACATTCACTGACAACATTCACTCACTGACAACATTCACTGACAACATTCACTCACTGACAACATTCACTGACAACATTCGCTCACTGACAACATTCACTGACAACATTCACTCTCTGACAACATTCACTCACTGACAACATTCACTGACAACATTCACTCACTGAGAACATTCACTGACAACATTCACTCACTGACAACATTCACTCACTGACAACATTCACTGACAACATTCACTCACTGACAACATTCACTGACAACATTCGCTCACTGACAACATTCACTGACAACATTCACTCACTGACAACATTCACTGACAACATTCACTCACTGACAACATTCACTGACAACATTCACTCACTGACAACATTCACTGACAACATTCACTCACTGACAACATTCAATCACTGACAACATTCACTCTCTGACAACATTCACTCACTGACAACATTCACTGACAACATTCACTCACTGACAACATTCACTCTCTGACAACATTCACTCACTGACAACATTCACTGACAACATTCACTCACTGACAACATTCACTGACAACATTCACTCTCTGACAACATTCACTGACAACATTCACTCACTGACAACATTCACTGACAACATTCACTCACTGACAACATTTACTCACTGACAACATTCCCTGACAACATTCACTCACTGACAACATTTACTCTCTGACAACATTCGCTCACTGACAACATTCACTGACAACATTCACTCACTGACAACATTCACTGACAACATTCACTCTCTGACAACATTCACTGACAACATTCACTCACTGACAACATTCACTGACAACATTCACTCACTGACAACATTTACTCACTGACAACATTCACTGACAACATTCACTCACAGACAACATTCACTGACAACATTCACTTACTGACAACATTCACTGACAACATTCACTCTCTGACAACATTCACTCACTGACAACATTCACTGACAACATTCACTCACTGACAACATTCACTCACTGACAACATTCACTGACAACATTCACTCACTGACAACATTCACTGACAACATTCACTCACTGACAACATTCACTGACAACATTCACTCACTGACAACATTCACTCTCTGACAACATTCACTCACTGACAACATTCACTGACAACATTCACTCACTGACAACATTCACTGACAACATTCACTCTCTGACAACATTCACTGACAACATTCACTCACTGACAACATTCACTGACAACATTCACTCACTGACAACATTTACTCACTGACAACATTCCCTGACAACATTCACTCACTGACAACATTCACTCTCTGACAACATTCGCTCACTGACAACATTCACTGACAACATTCACTGACAACATTCACTCACTGACAACATTCACTGACAACATTCACTCTCTGACAACATTCACTGACAACATTCACTCACTGACAACATTCACTGACAACATTCACTCACTGACAACATTTACTGACAACATTCACTCACTGACAACATTCACTGACAACATTCACTCACTGACAACATTCACTCACTGACAACATTTACTGACAACATTCACTCACTGACAACATTCACTGACAACATTCACTCACTGACAACATTCACTGACAACATTCACTCACTGACAACATTCACTGACAACATTCACTCACTGACAACATTCACTCTCTGACAACATTCACTCACTGACAACATTTACTGACAACATTCACTCACTGACAACATTCACTGACAACATTCACTGACAACATTCACTCACTGACAACATTCACTGACAACATTCACTCACTGACAACATTCACTCACTGACAACATTCACTGACAACATTCACTCACTGACAACATTCACTGACAACATTCACTCTCTGACAACATTCACTCACTGACAACATTCACTCACTGACAACATTCACTGACAACATTCACTCTCTGACAACATTCACTCACTGACAACATTCACTCTCTGACAACATTCACTCACTGACAACATTCACTCTCTGACAACATTCACTCACTGACAACATTCACTGACAACATTCACTCTCTGACAACATTCATTCACTGACAACATTAACTGACAACATTCACTCACTGACAACATTCACTCTCTGACAACATTCACTCACTGACAACATTCACTGACAACATTCACTGACAACATTCACTCACTGACAACATTCACTGACAACATTCACTCACTGACAACATTTACTCACTGACAACATTCACTGACAACATTCACTCACTGACAACATTCACTGAACATTCACTCACTGACAACATTTACTCACTGACAACATTCACTGACAACATTCACTCACAGACAACATTCACTGACAAAATTCACTCACTGACAACATTCACTCACTGACAACATTCACTGACAACATTCACTCACTGACAACATTCACTGACAACATTCACTCACTGACAACATTCACTGACAACATTCACTCTCTGACAACATTCACTCACTGACAACATTCACTGACAACATTCACTCACTGACAACATTCACTGACAACATTCACTCACTGACAACATTCACTCACTGACAACATTCACTGACAACATTCACTCACTGACAACATTCACTGACAACATTCACTCACTGACAACATTCACTGACAACATTCACTCACTGACAACATTCACTGACAACATTCACTCACTGACAACATTCACTCTCTGACAACATTCACTCACTGACAACATTCACTGACAACATTCACTCACTGACAACATTCACTGACAACATTCACTGACAACATTCACTCACTGACAACATTCACTGACAACATTCACTCACTGACAACATTTACTCACTGACAACATTCCCTGACAACATTCACTCACTGACAACATTCACTCTCTGACAACATTCGCTCACTGACAACATTCACTGACAACATTCACTGACAACATTCACTCACTGACAACATTCACTGACAACATTCACTCTCTGACAACATTCACTGACAACATTCACTCACTGACAACATTCACTGACAACATTCACTCACTGACAACATTTACTCACTGACAACATTCACTGACAACATTCACTCACAGAAAACATTCACTGACAACATTCACTCACTGACAACATTCACTGACAACATTCACTCACTGACAACATTCACTGACAACATTCACTCTCTGACAACATTCACTCACTGACAACATTCACTGACAACATTCACTCACTGACAACATTCACTGACAACATTCACTCACTGACAACATTCACTCACTGACAACATTCACTGACAACATTCACTCACTGACAACATTCACTGACAACATTCACTCACTGACAACATTCACTGACAACATTCACTCACTGACAACATTCACTCTCTGACAACATTCACTCACTGACAACATTCACTGACAACATTCACTCACTGACAACATTCACTGACAACATTCACTCACTGACAACATTCACTGACAACATTCACTCACTGACAACATTCACTCTCTGACAACATTCGCTCACTGACAACATTCACTGACAACATTCACTGACAACATTCACTCACTGACAACATTCACTGACAACATTCACTCACTGACAACATTTACTCACTGACAACATTCACTGACAACATTCACTCACTGACAACATTCACTGACAACATTCACTCACTGACAACATTCACTCACTGACAACATTCACTGACAACATTCACTCACTGACAACATTCACTGACAACATTCACTCACTGACAACATTCACTGACAACATTCGCTCACTGACAACATTCACTGACAACATTCACTCACTGACAACATTCACTCACTGACAACATTCACTGACAACATTCGCTCACTGACAACATTCACTGACAACATTCACTCTCTGACAACATTCACTCACTGACAACATTCACTGACAACATTCACTCACTGACAACATTCACTGACAACATTCACTCACTGACAACATTCACTGACAACATTCACTCACTGACAACATTCACTCACTGACAACATTCACTGACAACATTCACTCACTGACAACATTCACTGACAACATTCACTCACTGACAACATTCACTGACAACATTCACTCACTGACAACATTCACTCTCTGACAACATTCACTCACTGACAACATTCACTGACAACATTCACTGACAACATTCACTCACTGACAACATTCACTGACAACATTCAATCTCTGACAACATTCACTGACAACATTCACTCACTGACAACATTCACTGACAACATTCACTCACTGACAACATTTACTCACTGACAACATTCACTGACAACATTCACTCACTGACAACATTCACTCTCTGACAACATTCGCTCACTGACAACATTCACTGACAACATTCACTGACAACATTCACTCACTGACAACATTCACTGACAACATTCACTCTCTGACAACATTCACTGACAACATTCACTCACTGACAACATTCACTGACAACATTCACTCACTGACAACATTTACTCACTGACAACATTCACTGACAACATTCACTCACTGACAACATTCACTGACAACATTCACTCACTGACAACATTCACTCACTGACAACATTCACTGATAACATTCACTCACTGACAACATTCACTCTCTGACAACATTCGCTCACTGACAACATTCACTGACAACATTCACTGACAACATTCACTCACTGACAACATTCACTGACAACATTCACTCTCTGACAACATTCACTGACAACATTCACTCACTGACAACATTCACTGACAACATTCACTCACTGACAACATTTACTCACTGACAACATTCACTGACAACATTCACTCACAGACAACATTCACTGACAACATTCACTCACTGACAACATTCACTCACTGACAACATTCACTGACAACATTCACTCACTGACAACATTCACTGACAACATTCACTCACTGACAACATTCACTGACAACATTCACTCACTGACAACATTCACTCTCTGACAACATTCACTCACTGACAACATTTACTGACAACATTCACTCACTGACAACATTCACTGACAACATTCACTCACTGACAACATTCACTCACTGACAACATTCACTGACAACATTCACTCACTGACAACATTCACTGACAACATTCACTCACTGACAACATTCACTCACTGACAACATTCACTGACAACATTCACTCACTGACAACATTCACTGACAACATTCACTCACTGACAACATTCACTGACAACATTCACTCTCTGACAACATTCACTCACTGACAACATTCACTCACTGACAACATTCACTGACAACATTCACTCTATGACAACATTCACTCACTGACAACATTCACTCTCTGACAACATTCACTCACTGACAACATTCACTCTCTGACAACATTCACTGACAACATTCACTCTCTGACAACATTCATTCACTGACAACATTAACTGACAACATTCACTCACTGACAACATTCACTCTCTGACAACATTCACTCACTGACAACATTCACTGACAACATTCACTCACTGACAACATTCACTGACAACATTCACTCACTGACAACATTTACTCACTGACAACATTCACTGACAACATTCACTCACTGACAACATTCACTGACAACATTCACTCACTGACAACATTTACTCACTGACAACATTCACTGACAACATTCACTCACAGACAACATTCACTGACAACATTCACTCACTGACAACATTCACTCACTGACAACATTCACTGACAACATTCACTCACTGACAACATTCACTGACAACATTCACTCACTGACAACATTCACTGACAACATTCACTCACTGACAACATTCACTCACTGACAACATTCACTGACAACATTCACTCACTGACAACATTCACTGACAACATTCACTCACTGACAACATTCACTGACAACATTCACTCACTGACAACATTCACTCTCTGACAACATTCACTCACTGACAACATTCACTGACAACATTCACTCACTGACAACATTCACTGACAACATTCACTCTCTGACAACATTCACTGACAACATTCACTCACTGACAACATTCACTGACAACATTCACTCACTGACAACATTTACTCACTGACAACATTCCCTGACAACATTCACTCACTGACAACATTCACTCTCTGACAACATTCGCTCACTGACAACATTCACTGACAACATTCACTGACAACATTCACTCACTGACAACATTCACTGACAACATTCACTCTCTGACAACATTCACTGACAACATTCACTCACTGACAACATTCACTGACAACATTCACTCACTGACAACATTTACTCACTGACAACATTCACTGACAACATTCACTCACAGACAACATTCACTGACAACATTCACTCACTGACAACATTCACTGACAACATTCACTCACTGACAACATTCACTGACAACATTCACTCTCTGACAACATTCACTCACTGACAACATTCACTGACAACATTCACTCACTGACAACATTCACTGACAACATTCACTCACTGACAACATTCACTCACTGACAACATTCACTGACAACATTCACTCACTGACAACATTCACTGACAACATTCACTCACTGACAACATTCACTGACAACATTCACTCTCTGACAACATTCACTCACTGACAACATTCACTGACAACATTCACTCACTGACAACATTCACTCTCTGACAACATTCGCTCACTGACAACATTCACTGACAACATTCACTGACAACATTCACTCACTGACAACATTCACTGACAACATTCACTCTCTGACAACATTCACTGACAACATTCACTCACTGACAACATTCACTGACAACATTCACTCACTGACAACATTTACTCACTGACAACATTCACTGACAACATTCACTCACAGACAACATTCACTGACAACATTCACTCACTGACAACATTCACTCACTGACAACATTCACTGACAACATTCACTCACTGACAACATTCACTGACAACATTCACTCACTGACAACATTCACTGACAACATTCACTCACTGACAACATTCACTCTCTGACAACATTCACTCACTGACAACATTTACTGACAACATTCACTCACTGACAACATTCACTGACAACATTCACTCACTGACAACATTCACTCACTGACAACATTCACTGACAACATTCACTCACTGACAACATTCACTGACAACATTCACTCACTGACAACATTCACTGACAACATTCACTCACTGACAACATTCACTCACTGACAACATTCACTGACAACATTCACTCACTGACAACATTCACTGACAACATTCACTCACTGACAACATTCACTGACAACATTCACTCTCTGACAACATTCACTCACTGACAACATTCACTCACTGACAACATTCACTGACAACATTCACTCTCTGACAACATTCACTCACTGACAACATTCACTCTCTGACAACATTCACTCACTGACAACATTCACTCTCTGACAACATTCACTCACTGACAACATTCACTGACAACATTCACTCTCTGACAACATTCATTCACTGACAACATTAACTGACAACATTCACTCACTGACAACATTCACTCTCTGACAACATTCACTCACTGACAACATTCACTGACAACATTCACTCACTGACAACATTCACTGACAACATTCACTCACTGACAACATTTACTCACTGACAACATTCACTGACAACATTCACTCACTGACAACATTCACTGACAACATTCACTCACTGACAACATTTACTCACTGACAACATTCACTGACAACATTCACTCACAGACAACATTCACTGACAACATTCACTCACTGACAACATTCACTCACTGACAACATTCACTGACAACATTCACTCACTGACAACATTCACTGACAACATTCACTCACTGACAACATTCACTGACAACATTCACTCACTGACAACATTCACTCACTGACAACATTCACTGACAACATTCACTCACTGACAACATTCACTGACAACATTCACTCACTGACAACATTCACTGACAACATTCACTCACTGACAACATTCACTCTCTGACAACATTCACTCACTGACAACATTCACTGACAACATTCACTCACTGACAACATTCACTGACAACATTCACTCTCTGACAACATTCACTGACAACATTCACTCACTGACAACATTCACTGACAACATTCACTCACTGACAACATTTACTCACTGACAACATTCCCTGACAACATTCACTCACTGACAACATTCACTCTCTGACAACATTCGCTCACTGACAACATTCACTGACAACATTCACTGACAACATTCACTCACTGACAACATTCACTGACAACATTCACTCTCTGACAACATTCACTGACAACATTCACTCACTGACAACATTCACTGACAACATTCACTCACTGACAACATTTACTCACTGACAACATTCACTGACAACATTCACTCACAGACAACATTCACTGACAACATTCACTCACTGACAACATTCACTGACAACATTCACTCACTGACAACATTCACTGACAACATTCACTCTCTGACAACATTCACTCACTGACAACATTCACTGACAACATTCACTCACTGACAACATTCACTGACAACATTCACTCACTGACAACATTCACTCACTGACAACATTCACTGACAACATTCACTCACTGACAACATTCACTGACAACATTCACTCACTGACAACATTCACTGACAACATTCACTCTCTGACAACATTCACTCACTGACAACATTCACTGACAACATTCACTCACTGACAACATTCACTCTCTGACAACATTCGCTCACTGACAACATTCACTGACAACATTCACTGACAACATTCACTCACTGACAACATTCACTGACAACATTCACTCTCTGACAACATTCACTGACAACATTCACTCACTGACAACATTCACTGACAACATTCACTCACTGACAACATTTACTCACTGACAACATTCACTGACAACATTCACTCACAGACAACATTCACTGACAACATTCACTCACTGACAACATTCACTCACTGACAACATTCACTGACAACATTCACTCACTGACAACATTCACTGACAACATTCACTCACTGACAACATTCACTGACAACATTCACTCACTGACAACATTCACTCTCTGACAACATTCACTCACTGACAACATTTACTGACAACATTCACTCACTGACAACATTCACTGACAACATTCACTCACTGACAACATTCACTCACTGACAACATTCACTGACAACATTCACTCACTGACAACATTCACTGACAACATTCACTCACTGACAACATTCACTGACAACATTCACTCACTGACAACATTCACTCACTGACAACATTCACTGACAACATTCACTCACTGACAACATTCACTGACAACATTCACTCACTGACAACATTCACTGACAACATTCACTCTCTGACAACATTCACTCACTGACAACATTCACTCACTGACAACATTCACTGACAACATTCACTCTCTGACAACATTCACTCACTGACAACATTCACTCTCTGACAACATTCACTCACTGACAACATTCACTCTCTGACAACATTCACTCACTGACAACATTCACTGACAACATTCACTCTCTGACAACATTCATTCACTGACAACATTAACTGACAACATTCACTCACTGACAACATTCACTCTCTGACAACATTCACTCACTGACAACATTCACTGACAACATTCACTGACAACATTCACTCACTGACAACATTCACTGACAACATTCACTCACTGACAACATTTACTCACTGACAACATTCACTGACAACATTCACTCACTGACAACATTCACTGACAACATTCACTCACTGACAACATTTACTCACTGACAACATTCACTGACAACATTCACTCACAGACAACATTCACTGACAACATTCACTCACTGACAACATTCACTCACTGACAACATTCACTGACAACATTCACTCACTGACAACATTCACTGACAACATTCACTCACTGACAACATTCACTGACAACATTCACTCACTGACAACATTCACTCACTGACAACATTCACTGACAACATTCACTCACTGACAACATTCACTGACAACATTCACTCACTGACAACATTCACTGACAACATTCACTCACTGACAACATTCACTGACAACATTCACTCACTGACAACATTCACTCTCTGACAACATTCACTCACTGACAACATTCACTGACAACATTCACTCACTGACAACATTCACTGACAACATTCACTCTCTGACAACATTCACTGACAACATTCACTCACTGACAACATTCACTGACAACATTCACTCACTGACAACATTTACTCACTGACAACATTCCCTGACAACATTCACTCACTGACAACATTCACTCTCTGACAACATTCGCTCACTGACAACATTCACTGACAACATTCACTGACAACATTCACTCACTGACAACATTCACTGACAACATTCACTCTCTGACAACATTCACTGACAACATTCACTCACTGACAACATTCACTGACAACATTCACTCACTGACAACATTTACTCACTGACAACATTCACTGACAACATTCACTCACAGACAACATTCACTGACAACATTCACTCACTGACAACATTCACTGACAACATTCACTCACTGACAACATTCACTGACAACATTCACTCACTGACAACATTCACTGACAACATTCACTCACTGACAACATTCACTCACTGACAACATTCACTGACAACATTCACTCACTGACAACATTCACTGACAACATTCACTCACTGACAACATTCACTGACAACATTCACTCACTGACAACATTCACTCTCTGACAACATTCACTCACTGACAACATTCACTGACAACATTCACTCACTGACAACATTCACTGACAACATTCACTCACTGACAACATTCACTCTCTGACAACATTCGCTCACTGACAACATTTACTGACAACATTCACTGACAACATTCACTCACTGACAACATTCACTGACAACATTCACTCACTGACAACATTTACTCACTGACAACATTCACTGACAACATTCACTCACTGACAACATTCACTGACAACATTCACTCACTGACAACATTCACTCACTGACAACATTCACTGACAACATTCACTCACTGACAACATTCACTGACAACATTCACTCACTGACAACATTCACTGACAACATTCGCTCACTGACAACATTCACTGACAACATTCACTCACTGACAACATTCACTGACAACATTCACTCACTGACAACATTCACTGACAACATTCACTCACTGACAACATTCACTCACTGACAACATTCACTGACAACATTCACTCACTGACAACATTCACTGACAACATTCACTCACTGACAACATTCACTGACAACATTCACTCACTGACAACATTCACTCTCTGACAACATTCACTCACTGACAACATTCACTGACAACATTCACTGACAACATTCACTCACTGACAACATTCACTGACAACATTCATTCTCTGACAACATTCACTGACAACATTCACTCACTGACAACATTCACTGACAACATTCACTCACTGACAACATTTACTCACTGACAACATTCACTGACAACATTCACTCACTGACAACATTCACTCTCTGACAACATTCGCTCACTGACAACATTCACTGACAACATTCACTGACAACATTCACTCACTGACAACATTCACTGACAACATTCACTCTCTGACAACATTCACTGACAACATTCACTCACTGACAACATTCACTGACAACATTCACTCACTGACAACATTTACTCACTGACAACATTCACTGACAACATTCACTCACTGACAACATTCACTGACAACATTCACTCACTGACAACATTCACTCACTGACAACATTCACTGACAACATTCACTCACTGACAACATTCACTCTCTGACAACATTCGCTCACTGACAACATTCACTGACAACATTCACTCACTGACAACATTCACTGACAACATTCACTCTCTGACAACATTCACTGACAACATTCACTCACTGACAACATTCACTGACAACATTCACTCACTGACAACATTTACTCACTGACAACATTCACTGACAACATTCACTCACAGACAACATTCACTGACAACATTCACTCACTGACAACATTCACTCACTGACAACATTCACTGACAACATTCACTCACTGACAACATTCACTGACAACATTCACTCACTGACAACATTCACTGACAACATTCACTCTCTGACAACATTCACTCACTGACAACATTCACTGACAACATTCACTCACTGACAACATTCACTGACAACATTCACTCACTGACAACATTCACTCTCTGACAACATTCGCTCACTGACAACATTCACTGACAACATTCACTGACAACATTCACTCACTGACAACATTCACTGACAACATTCACTCTCTGACAACATTCACTGACAACATTCACTCACTGACAACATTCACTGACAACATTCACTCACTGACAACATTTACTGACAACATTCACTCACTGACAACATTCACTGACAACATTCACTCACTGACAACATTCACTCACTGACAACATTTACTGACAACATTCACTCACTGACAACATTCACTGACAACATTCACTCACTGACAACATTCACTGACAACATTCACTCACTGACAACATTCACTGACAACATTCACTCACTGACAACATTCACTCTCTGACAACATTCACTCACTGACAACATTTACTGACAACATTCACTCACTGACAACATTCACTGACAACATTCACTGACAACATTCACTCACTGACAACATTCACTGACAACATTCACTCACTGACAACATTCACTCACTGACAACATTCACTGACAACATTCACTCACTGACAACATTCACTGACAACATTCACTCTCTGACAACATTCACTCACTGACAACATTCACTCACTGACAACATTCACTGACAACATTCACTCTCTGACAACATTCACTCACTGACAACATTCACTCTCTGACAACATTCACTCACTGACAACATTCACTCTCTGACAACATTCACTCACTGACAACATTCACTGACAACATTCACTCTCTGACAACATTCATTCACTGACAACATTAACTGACAACATTCACTCACTGACAACATTCACTCTCTGACAACATTCACTCACTGACAACATTCACTGACAACATTCACTGACAACATTCACTCACTGACAACATTCACTGACAACATTCACTCACTGACAACATTTACTCACTGACAACATTCACTGACAACATTCACTCACTGACAACATTCACTGAACATTCACTCACTGACAACATTTACTCACTGACAACATTCACTGACAACATTCACTCACAGACAACATTCACTGACAACATTCACTCACTGACAACATTCACTCACTGACAACATTCACTGACAACATTCACTCACTGACAACATTCACTGACAACATTCACTCACTGACAACATTCACTGACAACATTCACTCTCTGACAACATTCACTCACTGACAACATTCACTGACAACATTCACTCACTGACAACATTCACTGACAACATTCACTCACTGACAACATTCACTCACTGACAACATTCACTGACAACATTCACTCACTGACAACATTCACTGACAACATTCACTCACTGACAACATTCACTGACAACATTCACTCACTGACAACATTCACTGACAACATTCACTCACTGACAACATTCACTCTCTGACAACATTCACTCACTGACAACATTCACTGACAACATTCACTCACTGACAACATTCACTGACAACATTCACTGACAACATTCACTCACTGACAACATTCACTGACAACATTCACTCACTGACAACATTTACTCACTGACAACATTCCCTGACAACATTCACTCACTGACAACATTCACTCTCTGACAACATTCGCTCACTGACAACATTCACTGACAACATTCACTGACAACATTCACTCACTGACAACATTCACTGACAACATTCACTCTCTGACAACATTCACTGACAACATTCACTCACTGACAACATTCACTGACAACATTCACTCACTGACAACATTTACTCACTGACAACATTCACTGACAACATTCACTCACAGAAAACATTCACTGACAACATTCACTCACTGACAACATTCACTGACAACATTCACTCACTGACAACATTCACTGACAACATTCACTCTCTGACAACATTCACTCACTGACAACATTCACTGACAACATTCACTCACTGACAACATTCACTGACAACATTCACTCACTGACAACATTCACTCACTGACAACATTCACTGACAACATTCACTCACTGACAACATTCACTGACAACATTCACTCACTGACAACATTCACTGACAACATTCACTCACTGACAACATTCACTCTCTGACAACATTCACTCACTGACAACATTCACTGACAACATTCACTCACTGACAACATTCACTGACAACATTCACTCACTGACAACATTCACTGACAACATTCACTCACTGACAACATTCACTCTCTGACAACATTCGCTCACTGACAACATTCACTGACAACATTCACTGACAACATTCACTCACTGACAACATTCACTGACAACATTCACTCACTGACAACATTTACTCACTGACAACATTCACTGACAACATTCACTCACTGACAACATTCACTCACTGACAACATTCACTGACAACATTCACTCACTGACAACATTCACTGACAACATTCACTCACTGACAACATTCACTGACAACATTCGCTCACTGACAACATTCACTGACAACATTCACTCACTGACAACATTCACTCACTGACAACATTCACTGACAACATTCGCTCACTGACAACATTCACTGACAACATTCACTCTCTGACAACATTCACTCACTGACAACATTCACTGACAACATTCACTCACTGACAACATTCACTGACAACATTCACTCACTGACAACATTCACTGACAACATTCACTCACTGACAACATTCACTCACTGACAACATTCACTGACAACATTCACTCACTGACAACATTCACTGACAACATTCACTCACTGACAACATTCACTGACAACATTCACTCACTGACAACATTCACTCTCTGACAACATTCACTCACTGACAACATTCACTGACAACATTCACTGACAACATTCACTCACTGACAACATTCACTGACAACATTCAATCTCTGACAACATTCACTGACAACATTCACTCACTGACAACATTCACTGACAACATTCACTCACTGACAACATTTACTCACTGACAACATTCACTGACAACATTCACTCACTGACAACATTCACTCTCTGACAACATTCGCTCACTGACAACATTCACTGACAACATTCACTGACAACATTCACTCACTGACAACATTCACTGACAACATTCACTCTCTGACAACATTCACTGACAACATTCACTCACTGACAACATTCACTGACAACATTCACTCACTGACAACATTTACTCACTGACAACATTCACTGACAACATTCACTCACTGACAACATTCACTGACAACATTCACTCACTGACAACATTCACTCACTGACAACATTCACTGATAACATTCACTCACTGACAACATTCACTCTCTGACAACATTCGCTCACTGACAACATTCACTGACAACATTCACTGACAACATTCACTCACTGACAACATTCACTGACAACATTCACTCTCTGACAACATTCACTGACAACATTCACTCACTGACAACATTCACTGACAACATTCACTCACTGACAACATTTACTCACTGACAACATTCACTGACAACATTCACTCACAGACAACATTCACTGACAACATTCACTCACTGACAACATTCACTCACTGACAACATTCACTGACAACATTCACTCACTGACAACATTCACTGACAACATTCACTCACTGACAACATTCACTGACAACATTCACTCACTGACAACATTCACTCTCTGACAACATTCACTCACTGACAACATTTACTGACAACATTCACTCACTGACAACATTCACTGACAACATTCACTCACTGACAACATTCACTCACTGACAACATTCACTGACAACATTCACTCACTGACAACATTCACTGACAACATTCACTCACTGACAACATTCACTGACAACATTCACTCACTGACAACATTCACTCACTGACAACATTCACTGACAACATTCACTCACTGACAACATTCACTGACAACATTCACTCACTGACAACATTCACTGACAACATTCACTCTCTGACAACATTCACTCACTGACAACATTCACTCACTGACAACATTCACTGACAACATTCACTCTATGACAACATTCACTCACTGACAACATTCACTCTCTGACAACATTCACTCACTGACAACATTCACTCTCTGACAACATTCACTCACTGACAACATTCACTGACAACATTCACTCTCTGACAACATTCATTCACTGACAACATTAACTGACAACATTCACTCACTGACAACATTCACTCTCTGACAACATTCACTCACTGACAACATTCACTGACAACATTCACTCACTGACAACATTCACTGACAACATTCACTCACTGACAACATTTACTCACTGACAACATTCACTGACAACATTCACTCACTGACAACATTCACTGACAACATTCACTCACTGACAACATTTACTCACTGACAACATTCACTGACAACATTCACTCACAGACAACATTCACTGACAACATTCACTCACTGACAACATTCACTCACTGACAACATTCACTGACAACATTCACTCACTGACAACATTCACTGACAACATTCACTCACTGACAACATTCACTGACAACATTCACTCACTGACAACATTCACTCACTGACAACATTCACTGACAACATTCACTCACTGACAACATTCACTGACAACATTCACTCACTGACAACATTCACTGACAACATTCACTCACTGACAACATTCACTCTCTGACAACATTCACTCACTGACAACATTCACTGACAACATTCACTCACTGACAACATTCACTGACAACATTCACTCTCTGACAACATTCACTGACAACATTCACTCACTGACAACATTCACTGACAACATTCACTCACTGACAACATTTACTCACTGACAACATTCCCTGACAACATTCACTCACTGACAACATTCACTCTCTGACAACATTCGCTCACTGACAACATTCACTGACAACATTCACTGACAACATTCACTCACTGACAACATTCACTGACAACATTCACTCTCTGACAACATTCACTGACAACATTCACTCACTGACAACATTCACTGACAACATTCACTCACTGACAACATTTACTCACTGACAACATTCACTGACAACATTCACTCACAGACAACATTCACTGACAACATTCACTCACTGACAACATTCACTGACAACATTCACTCACTGACAACATTCACTGACAACATTCACTCTCTGACAACATTCACTCACTGACAACATTCACTGACAACATTCACTCACTGACAACATTCACTGACAACATTCACTCACTGACAACATTCACTCACTGACAACATTCACTGACAACATTCACTCACTGACAACATTCACTGACAACATTCACTCACTGACAACATTCACTGACAACATTCACTCTCTGACAACATTCACTCACTGACAACATTCACTGACAACATTCACTCACTGACAACATTCACTCTCTGACAACATTCGCTCACTGACAACATTCACTGACAACATTCACTGACAACATTCACTCACTGACAACATTCACTGACAACATTCACTCTCTGACAACATTCACTGACAACATTCACTCACTGACAACATTCACTGACAACATTCACTCACTGACAACATTTACTCACTGACAACATTCACTGACAACATTCACTCACAGACAACATTCACTGACAACATTCACTCACTGACAACATTCACTCACTGACAACATTCACTGACAACATTCACTCACTGACAACATTCACTGACAACATTCACTCACTGACAACATTCACTGACAACATTCACTCACTGACAACATTCACTCTCTGACAACATTCACTCACTGACAACATTTACTGACAACATTCACTCACTGACAACATTCACTGACAACATTCACTCACTGACAACATTCACTCACTGACAACATTCACTGACAACATTCACTCACTGACAACATTCACTGACAACATTCACTCACTGACAACATTCACTGACAACATTCACTCACTGACAACATTCACTCACTGACAACATTCACTGACAACATTCACTCACTGACAACATTCACTGACAACATTCACTCACTGACAACATTCACTGACAACATTCACTCTCTGACAACATTCACTCACTGACAACATTCACTCACTGACAACATTCACTGACAACATTCACTCTCTGACAACATTCACTCACTGACAACATTCACTCTCTGACAACATTCACTCACTGACAACATTCACTCTCTGACAACATTCACTCACTGACAACATTCACTGACAACATTCACTCTCTGACAACATTCATTCACTGACAACATTAACTGACAACATTCACTCACTGACAACATTCACTCTCTGACAACATTCACTCACTGACAACATTCACTGACAACATTCACTCACTGACAACATTCACTGACAACATTCACTCACTGACAACATTTACTCACTGACAACATTCACTGACAACATTCACTCACTGACAACATTCACTGACAACATTCACTCACTGACAACATTTACTCACTGACAACATTCACTGACAACATTCACTCACAGACAACATTCACTGACAACATTCACTCACTGACAACATTCACTCACTGACAACATTCACTGACAACATTCACTCACTGACAACATTCACTGACAACATTCACTCACTGACAACATTCACTGACAACATTCACTCACTGACAACATTCACTCACTGACAACATTCACTGACAACATTCACTCACTGACAACATTCACTGACAACATTCACTCACTGACAACATTCACTGACAACATTCACTCACTGACAACATTCACTCTCTGACAACATTCACTCACTGACAACATTCACTGACAACATTCACTCACTGACAACATTCACTGACAACATTCACTCTCTGACAACATTCACTGACAACATTCACTCACTGACAACATTCACTGACAACATTCACTCACTGACAACATTTACTCACTGACAACATTCCCTGACAACATTCACTCACTGACAACATTCACTCTCTGACAACATTCGCTCACTGACAACATTCACTGACAACATTCACTGACAACATTCACTCACTGACAACATTCACTGACAACATTCACTCTCTGACAACATTCACTGACAACATTCACTCACTGACAACATTCACTGACAACATTCACTCACTGACAACATTTACTCACTGACAACATTCACTGACAACATTCACTCACAGACAACATTCACTGACAACATTCACTCACTGACAACATTCACTGACAACATTCACTCACTGACAACATTCACTGACAACATTCACTCTCTGACAACATTCACTCACTGACAACATTCACTGACAACATTCACTCACTGACAACATTCACTGACAACATTCACTCACTGACAACATTCACTCACTGACAACATTCACTGACAACATTCACTCACTGACAACATTCACTGACAACATTCACTCACTGACAACATTCACTGACAACATTCACTCTCTGACAACATTCACTCACTGACAACATTCACTGACAACATTCACTCACTGACAACATTCACTCTCTGACAACATTCGCTCACTGACAACATTCACTGACAACATTCACTGACAACATTCACTCACTGACAACATTCACTGACAACATTCACTCTCTGACAACATTCACTGACAACATTCACTCACTGACAACATTCACTGACAACATTCACTCACTGACAACATTTACTCACTGACAACATTCACTGACAACATTCACTCACAGACAACATTCACTGACAACATTCACTCACTGACAACATTCACTCACTGACAACATTCACTGACAACATTCACTCACTGACAACATTCACTGACAACATTCACTCACTGACAACATTCACTGACAACATTCACTCACTGACAACATTCACTCTCTGACAACATTCACTCACTGACAACATTTACTGACAACATTCACTCACTGACAACATTCACTGACAACATTCACTCACTGACAACATTCACTCACTGACAACATTCACTGACAACATTCACTCACTGACAACATTCACTGACACATTCACTCACTGACAACATTCACTGACAACATTCACTCACTGACAACATTCACTCACTGACAACATTCACTGACAACATTCACTCACTGACAACATTCACTGACAACATTCACTCACTGACAACATTCACTGACAACATTCACTCTCTGACAACATTCACTCACTGACAACATTCACTCTCTGACAACATTCACTCACTGACAACATTCACTCTCTGACAACATTCACTCACTGACAACATTCACTGACAACATTCACTCTCTGACAACATTCATTCACTGACAACATTAACTGACAACATTCACTCACTGACAACATTCACTCTCTGACAACATTCACTCACTGACAACATTCACTGACAACATTCACTGACAACATTCACTCACTGACAACATTCACTGACAACATTCACTCACTGACAACATTTACTCACTGACAACATTCACTGACAACATTCACTCACTGACAACATTCACTGACAACATTCACTCACTGACAACATTTACTCACTGACAACATTCACTGACAACATTCACTCACAGACAACATTCACTGACAACATTCACTCACTGACAACATTCACTCACTGACAACATTCACTGACAACATTCACTCACTGACAACATTCACTGACAACATTCACTCACTGACAACATTCACTGACAACATTCACTCACTGACAACATTCACTCACTGACAACATTCACTGACAACATTCACTCACTGACAACATTCACTGACAACATTCACTCACTGACAACATTCACTGACAACATTCACTCACTGACAACATTCACTG